>NW_004524720.1:5469397-5471542 GCF_000260255.1 Octodon degus | reverse complement strand
GCTGAGCTATTTGGCAGGCCCTACACTGTACTTTTAAATATCATTTCATTGTACTTTTTAATTTAATTTCTGTGTTTATCACTTAGTTTGAGTGTCCTTTTTGTTACATAATGCCATCATGTCATTCTCCTTTTGAAATCCCTTCAAAAAGTCCTTTTCTCCTTTTAAAAAGTGAGAAATCAATTTATACATAAAACATATAAAGCAAAATAAAAGCCACTTGATTTATTTTTCCTCATCTGTTTCTCCTTGTTTTATTGACATCCATGAGATTTTCGTCTTTTCTTTAATGAATTCTCATGTTGCTGCACAACCAACTTCTCTAATTATATCACTTTTAGAAAGCCACCTCTATTGTTCAAAATCTTTAATGACTCCCCATTAGTTACCTCATTAACTCTTAACTATCTTCCTTTAAAAACCTTCTTTAAATACCAAGTTGCCTTTTAAATAATACTGAATGAAGGCCAGGGAGATAGTTCAGAGGACTAAATGCCTGCCTAGGCAAGCACAGGGACGGGGGTTCGATTCTGGGCACCACAGGCCACGCTGGCCCCATCCCTGTACACAGTGAGCTGGCCACCCAGACCGGGTATGGTGGTGCATGCCTGTAATCCCAGCAATGGGGAGGTTGAGATAGGAGGATCCCTATGAGTCTGAGCTGTGTACTGAGATCCTGCACAAAATACATTAAAATAAACAAACAAATAAATACATAAAATTGAATGCAAATATGAGACACTATTTCCATACCAGTTAGGCTAGTCCCTTGAATCTGTGATATATGTACATAGTTCAGCCCTTCCATCCATGTTGTTACTCTGTTCAGAACATGCAGGAGATGAAAGAACCGAAGAATAATGTGGGGTCTGCTATTCACTCTACCCTCAACCTGTCTTGAACAATAGAAAAAAAAAAAACCCAGTAAGAAATAATACAGAATTTCACTGAAAAAAGTAATAGGAATTCAACAATGGTTGGTCATAATGCATTATGTTGTTTTCAGATTAGTTCTTTAGATTACAAGATATAAGCATGCAAAATTGATTGAAAATTATAAAAAAATTAAAAAGGAGAAAAGGTATTAAGCATTAACTGCCCTTTTCAATGGACCTGCATAAATCCGCAGTACAATTATCCAAGCTATCCTGTAGATATACATAAATATATCTTTTTTCCTTCCTGTTTTTATTTTGTAGTTTTTCTCATCCCAGTTGTTCTTCTCTTTGAACAGTTTCTTTCCCTTTCACAGTTTCTATTGGACTTTTCAGATTTTATTTATTCTTTAAAGATTCTCACACTAGAGAGGCAATACGATGTTTGCACATGTGGGTCTGATTATCTCTTTTTCATTTTTCAATTTTTTTTAATTTTTCTCTTTTTTATTTAGTACAGGGTCTCTCTACTGGTACAGGGTCTTGCTATGCAGCTCGGACTTATAGTGATCCTCCTGTCTCAGTCTCCCTAGCACTTGGATTACAAGCATGTTCTACCATGCCTGGTTTCAGAGGCTAGCTCAGCACACCTGGGGTTCTGTGGCCTGTATGGCATGTGGTACCAGGGATCGAACCTAGGTTCTTGCATTTGCCAGGCAGGCGCTTAGACCACTGAGCTATCTCCCCAACCCTGATTATTTCTTTAAGCAGCCACAAAACCTATAGCGATCATCATCAGTTATTACTAGCAATACATGCATATGTTGCTAATGAGAAAGTAAACTGTTTAAACCTCTTCAATGTGCCTATAACTTCATGTTAAGTATTTTATTTTATTTTTTTTTATTTTCTTACTATGAACCAACAAATATTCAATTATATCAGCCACCCTAAACCAGTGTTTCCATTCAACAGTAGACGTTCTGTGCTAAGATACAATGATCAGAAGTGGGATATGTGAGATACATTAATGATCATGAAAGTGTCCCAGGGTGAATGCACACATACCAATAGCAAAATCTAAGTGAAACAGGAGTTAGAAGAATTTGATCAGTCACCTTAAATTCAATGTTAGTATCCCTTTGCTGGGTTTTATGATATGTTTTAATGTATAAAAATTAGCTTTTAAAAAATGTACAGCAAGTTTGACTTTAGTATTTACTCATGAACCTCATGAGGGTCTCTGTTATGCCCCTAACTTTATTTTTTT
>NW_004524720.1:5465758-5468822 GCF_000260255.1 Octodon degus | reverse complement strand
CTAAAAAGGAATTTATTCAAAAGTATAAATTCCTGAGCATACTGTTTATAGATGAGCTAGTAAAATAATTTTGAGTCTTTAAGAATAAAATTAGTTTTTGTTAAGTGAATAAAAATGGAATTATAGAAATGATAATAATTATTCTTTTTACTATTAAAATATATGATGACTCCATCTTCTGATACACAAATTCATGGATTCCAAGGACCTGTAAGTCCCACACATTGTATAATTTCTGGTCTTTTATCTCTTTCTCTTGGCACAGTGAGGTCGATGGCTTTTTTATCTTTCTCATGCCAAATTAAGATCAACATCACTGGATTTTACATTTTTTGCTGGAAAGTCTATGTTTTACAAATAAAAAAATGGTTGGTATAATAAGTATGTGAGAAATACTGATGCTGTCCAGAGACTCCCCCCATGTTTCTCCCAACTAACCAGGCTCTAAGCTATCTAAAAAAGCCCCCAGATATATTAAGATACAATGTCAAATGAAATATATGTATTTCAAATATTCCTTAATTAATGTATGAATTAATTCATTAATAGGAAATTAATACATTCAATTAATGTTAACTAATGTCAATCCAATGAATGTTTATTCCTTTTCACTTACGTTAATTCATTAGTAATCATATTGTTTTTGTATGACAATGAGCAAGGAGGCATGTGAAGTTAGGAAATGCTTGCCCCAGGCTTATACCTGCCATTCTTTCAGATGATACACACCATGGATGACACATCATGACCATGGGTGACACAACATGAAGCCAAAAGAGGGCACTTTGGAGAGCTTCAGCTGAGCATTGTTTTCTGTCTTTTCTCAGGCCATGTTTGTAGTACGCGTTGCTTACATTCTTCTTAGCGAATAGGTACACATACTTAACATATCTTGATTCTTTTTATTCTTCTTCCTGTTCTTACTCACCTCCCTCCCTCCCTCCCTCCCTCAGTGTCTAGATCCCCTTTCTCAACTTTAATTGTTGTTATCATTATTATTTTTTAGTTTTTTTGTGACATATAATGATGACATTCGCTGTGGCTAGTGGGTACACATACATGAAACATCTTAAATCTATTTACATCTCCTTCCTCTCCCTTCCCCATGTTTCAAAGTGTGCCAGTTTTCCTACAGATGTCTCCAATTTACCCTTCTTCATAGCCCAGTATTTTTCTATTTTGTACAGATACCACATTTTTTTTATCCATTTGTCTGTTGGTAGACATGTGAGCAGCTTCCAAGAGTTAGCTGTTATGAGTTGCTCTGCCGTAAACATTGATGTACACATTGGTATTTAGTTCTTTAGTGAAGATATCTCGAAGGGGATAGTGGGTTCAAGAGAAATTTGTGTTTTTAGTTTTCCTTGATGACTCTCCATGCTGATTTCCATAATGTTTATGTAGCTTACCTGCCACCAACAGTGTGAAAGCAACAATCATGCTAGCATTTGCTATTATTTGGATTCTTGATATAGCAATTGCCATTCTCTCTTCTATAAGATGAAACCTTAGTGTTTTTTAGTTTGCATTTCTTTAATCAGAGATGTTGAACATTTTTTCAGGTGTTTATTGGCCATTTGTATTTCTTCATTTTAAGAAGTATCTGTTCATTTTCCTTGCCCAGTTTTTGATAGTGTCTTTTATTTATGAGGGGACTATATTTTTTAATTCTTTGTGTATTTTAGATATTAGTCCTCTGTCTGAGGGACAGCTGGCAAAATTTTTCCCATACTGTAGATTGTCTCTTCGCTCAGTGGATGCGTTCCTTTGTAGTGCATCAATTGTTAATTTGATATAATCTCATTTGTTGAATCTTGCTCTCATTTCTTGTGCATCTAGAGTTCTAGCTGTCCTTGCCTATGCCTATGTCTTCAAGAGTCTGACCTCTTTTGTCTTCTCATAGGTTAAGTGTTTGTGTTTCAATATTTAGAATTTTTATTTTTTTCTGATTTTAGTTTAGTACATGGTGAGAGATATAGGTCCAACTTTAATCTTCTGCATATGCATGGCCAGTTTCTCCAGCACCATTTGCTAATGAGACTAATTTTCTTCCCTTTTGAGTTTTGCCTCCTTTGTCAAGATAGAATAACTCAACATGTCTAGGGTTGTTTCTGCATTTTCTTTTTGGTTCCATCAATCTACATGTCATTTTTCTTTTGGCCAATGCAATCCCTCTTTTAATCATAGTACCTTTGTAGTATAGTTAGGAGTCAGATTTTGCAATGCACCCTTATTTGTTCTTGTTGTCCAAGATTGCATTTGCTATTCTGGGACTTTTCTGCTTCTGTGTGAATTTTAAGATTGTTTTCTTTGTCTTTGTGAGGAGTGATGTTAGTATTTTCATTGATATGGTTAGATCTATACATAATTTTTCAAAGTATGGCCATTTTGACATCATTGGTTCTGTCTATGTAGGAGCAGATGCTATACTAGCATTTTCTGATCTTCCTTTTCAGAGTACTAAGGTGTTCATTGTAGAGGGCTTTCACTTCTTGGTTAGGTTAATTACTATGTAGTTAAGGTTTTTTATGCTATTGTGAATGGATTTGTTTTCTTAATTATGGTGTACAAGCACTCTATTGATTTCTGAGGGCTAATTTTGTGTCCTGCTACATTGCTGAATTTGATTATTACATCTAGGAGTCTTTTGATGGGATTGTCTGTGTAGAGGATCATGTCATCTGCAAATAATGAGTGATGCCTCTATCAATGAATTTATTGTGTTTTATGATTTTCAGGAAGATGCTGCATTTGTGTTCGTGTGGGAAAGACGGCCATGGTCATGTTTGTAACCTAATGTATTTGTGAATGGAAGTAAAATTTTGATGAGCACTTTAATTTGTGAGCCAAATCATTTCCAAACAGAAGCATTTGTGGGAAAAAGTGTTACTGTAATTTAACTTCTTCCTTTCTTATCTGTATGACTTTTGTTTCTTTCTCTTCTATGAATGTTTTGAGTGCTATATTCAACAGAAGTGGTGATACTTCTTCTTCTTCTTCTTCTTCTTCTTCTTCTTCTTCTTCTTCTTCTTCTTCTTCTTCTTCTTCTTCTTCTTCTTCTTCT
>NW_004524720.1:5463337-5465368 GCF_000260255.1 Octodon degus | reverse complement strand
TAGCTTCCACAAATGGGTTTGGAAGTCTCCTTGCTTTTCAGTTTCATTTTCCAGTTTGAGGAATAATAGTGTTACAATGTCCTTAAAGCCTTGTGAAATTCAACAGTGAATACATTTGATCCTATGCTTTTCTTACTCAGTAGGGCTTTTGTTACTGTCTCAATTTCATTGCTTGCTATTGGATTGTTGAGGATGTTTATGTCTTCATGGTTCTCAGCATTTGGCAGAGTGCTCAGTGTTAAAGCCATGCACATGAGAGCATTGCTGCATTGAATAATTATCCGTTTGTTTTATCATAGCTTCTGAAATCTCTGCCCTGAGCTCATGGGCGTTTATACCCATGCCACTCAATGGTTTTTCAGGCCAGACACTGCAGTCTCTGAAGTCCAGCTCAATCATCCTTACTCTAAGACAACCGTCAGTTCTGCTTTCTGTTCTTCCTCGGAATTAATAAATGTCAAGCTTTACTCTCTAAAAATGTATTTACTTCTTTATGCATTAATTCAGTGTCCATTTACATTTTTAATTAATTAGTTTTAATTTTCATACAGGTCTCCTTAAGATGCCCAGGCTGGTCTTTCACTTGCAATCCTCCTGTCTCAGCCTCTTGAGTAACTAGGATTATAGGTACACAACACTGATCCTGGATCGGGGTCTTTTAAAATGATATTCTTGCAGACATGGAATTTGGTTCCATTGCCACTAGCATCCTAAAACCTTCTAGGGAAGAATCTGTTTTATAGTCTGTACCTGTGGAACATGGCTTCATTTTTGGGTCCATGTTCATGCAAGTGCAAATTTACGGCAACAGTTTTTCTATCTAAAAGAGCTGTTCTTATTTATGGGCAGATAGAAACAAAAGTCCTAGGACACTCAGGACTCCAGCCACTAGAATAGACTGTACATGTCATGGGTTGCCTGAGGGACATCTGGAGAGGAAGCGTCACCTCTTCTGGGGTTTATAGGCAGATGCTGGAGCTAGTTCCAGGCCTGACAGCACATGACCCTTTGTCCCCCCTGGGCTGTCACCCTATAGACAGTGTAGATAGAGTCACTACCCAGCCACAGGCAAGAGCAAGAGGTCAAAATCCCCTAGGCTGAGCTGCCTCTCTCTGTTTCTTACCCTACGGCTGCCTCCGGTGATAATCTGCCACTCAGCAGCATTTTGAAAAGACATCACTGGAGAATTAAAGAAGTCACTGTGGAAGATTTAATAATTTAGAATATTGTATCTAAATCTAGGGTGCTGATATTCTTGGGAAATAGTAAATGATCGCTTAAGTTAGCAATTCTGGAGAATGTACGTAGCAAGACAGTGACTGCCCTTGTCCGCAGCAGCTTTTCCCTGCAGGGGAAACCATGTTGTCCCCACAGCCTCAGAATATGTGTTTTTGGGCCCTGGGGAGGAGAAAGGACATGTTATGGTGAGCCTGACAGGAGGAAGCTGTGAAGTGGGGCTGTGTTCCTTTATCTTCTCTAAAAGTTGTGTGAGAAGAACATGGGTCTGAAGTCCCACACGGCTTCAGTTACCTTCAGTGTGACTCAGTGCAGACCTGCCTGTCCTTTTCAGTCTCTTAGATCTTTGAAATGGGGATAAGAATTATACCTGCTCAAGGTATAATTGAGCAGAAGCAAGCTTAAGAGCTTACTCTGTGTCAGCACTATTTTAATGCCTTCGTAGGCATTTATTCCTTAGCCCTAACCCTCAAGCCCACAAAGTGGGCATCATCATTGTACCGGTCTCAGACACCACAGCCAAAGCAGATAAGAAATAAGTAGAAGACTGGTGAGATAGCTCAGCGGACTAAGCACCTGCTTAGGCAAGGGAAGGGACTGGGGTTCAATCCTCCATACCACATGCTCTGGCTGCGCCCCCAGGAGTACTGAGCTGGCCACCAAGTCCAGGCATGGCATGGTGTTGCATGCCTGGAATCCCAGCGCTGGGGAGGCTGAAAACAGGAAGATCATTATGAGTCTGAGCTGCTTAGTGAGACCTTGTACAAATACATTATTAAAAAAAAAACGATAAGG
>NW_004524720.1:5458672-5463237 GCF_000260255.1 Octodon degus | reverse complement strand
CTGGAGTTTGAGCACTGGTACAAAAAAAAAAAAACAACTATTTAAACTAAGAAAAAACTCCCAAAAGGACTAAAAAAAAAAAAAAAAAAAAAAAAAAAAACTAGGTAAAATTAGGCTTCAGGTCCAGGCTGTCTGCCTCTAAAGCTATAGAATATATCTTGTTTCACATACATTTTATAGCAAGCTGGTTATGTCAAATAGCATTTTTAGCTTTAATATAAAGTTAGCATAAGGTATTAATGTAATGAAGAATATGAGAACATGAATACATACAGCAGTCCCCACCCACACCCTGGCCTATGACTTTACTTTTCATGGTTTCAAGAATCTGTAGTCAATCGTGATCCAAATATACTCAATGGAAATTTCTAGGAGTAAACAATTCCCAGGTTATAATGTCTGCAGTGCTCCTAGTGCTGTGATGTACTGTGGGGCTGTCCTGCTCTGTCCTGCCTGGGATGTTGGCCATCTGTCTATCTAGGATATCCGTGCCATACACAATTCCTGCCCATGGCTCATTTATAGCTATCTTGAGTTTTGGGCTGACTGTCAGATACTCCTGAACTTGTGTGCAGGCAGCCCTCCTTTTCCTTCATATTGTCCTTGGATGCAAAAGTAGTGAGACTTGAAATTCAGATAGGCTAGAGAGAAACGATATAGTGCTCCCTGCTAGTGAAAAGGTATGTGTGTTTATAGGAAGATATTTTGAGAGAGAAATGACATTCATACAACTTTTAACACAATATATTATTATAATCTGTCTACCTTATTACTAGTCACTGTTTATCCCTCACTGTCATTAGCTTAAGCATGTGTGTATGTGCGGTAGTATCTGTAATTCCAGGACGCAGGTCTTGGATGCTCTGCAGATGAAACAGCTGCTAGACTGTGTACATCAGTCTTACGCTGGCCTTTGGAGGTTTTGTTTTGAGCTGGGTTCTACTTAGATCCACAGAATAATAAGCCATGGGGTAATAGGATTATAAATTTCCTTAAATGTAGAGCTGAGAAACTGAAAGCAATGTGCACACTGGAGTTCAAGGTTGAAATTTTGTTAGCACCTGGATTGAATCTCTTTGTATCTGTTTGAGAGGGAGCTGGGTAATTATTAAGCGCAGAAATCTTCCCTTGGCTCTGCCTCCAGTAAGCAGCTCTGTGACAGTAGGTATGGTGCTTGACCTTTGTGCCTGGGCTCCATTTATCATAAAAGGCAGGCAGCAATGTCATCTTTTGAACAGGGCTGTGACAAGGATGGAGGGTACATAATGCACACTGAATGGGTAGCTTCCAGGGTAAATTTTCTTTTTTAAAATGTAAATTTTATTTTTAAAATAAAAAAAATTTATTTGTTTATTTATTTATTTATTTATTTAGTTAGTTAGTTAGTACAGGGTCTCACTACACAGCATGGACTCATAGTGAACTCCTGTCTCAGCCTCCATAGTACTGGGATTACAGGTCTGCACCACCATGCCCGGTTTCAGTGGCTGGCATAGCAAGCTGAGTATTCCAGAACCAGCATGGCATGTGGTACCAGGGATCAAACCTGGGTCTTTGCACTAGTTAGGCAGGCACTTAGACTGCTGACCCATCTCCCCAGGCCTCCAAGGTAAGATTTTTTTCTAAAAATGATTTTTTCTCATCTAGAGCTGGGGGGAGTATAAGAAAAAAAGAAAAATATAATTGGGGGAAAGAAGGGAACCTCCCTTAGGAAATCCTTAAAATATCCCTGAGGGAAGTTGGGTAGGTCCTTGTCTCTCTGGGGTGGCTGGTCCTTGCCCAAGTATAGATGTGAGCTGATTTGGCAGGTGAGTGGCCACCTCCAAATGGAGACTGGGCTACACAACTCCTAGAGCTATGGAGGCTCAATTCCTCTGCATTTTCTGTGTGTCAGCTAGCTTTGCTCAGAACAGATGTTCAGGGTCCTCTAAAAGAAGTTTACATTTCTTGGCAGGCACAATTTGAGTTTAGCATATTTCAAGCTCAGCAGAGCGGCTTCTGTGTGCAGCTGTAATTCACATTTCTTAGCATATGTGCAAGTTCCAGAGGCACTCCCTGAAAGATATTGCTACATTAGCCTCCTATTGCTCTGAATTTGGGTTCAAGGATAAAACTCTCCACACCTTTTGTGGGGGGATGAACAAGAAAGTAAGTCTGAGACATCAGGAAACTGAAAATATATCTTAGTGCGCCCGTGTGCTCATGCAAACACACACAAAACCAAAAACCAACCAACCAAACAAAAACACCCAAACTAGGGCTAGTTGTTTCCAGGACAAAAAAAGACATAGATTCTCATTCAAGGATCTTTAGACATATACATCTTGCTGAGCTTGCTGTGGTGAAAATCATGATTTTGAATTTTGAATAACCATGGCTGTGAAAGCCATCACATTTAAAATGAGATCATATTTATATCATCTGCTGTAGTAGTAGGTTAAAAGCTCAGTATTGACCTCAGTGATTATTACAAATTCAGGTTTAAATCAATATAGCTGTACATTTACAACAGAGTGTTCAGTGCTTCTGAGGAACAGTAAAATAGTTAAGATGCATTATGTACAAATATCAACTGCTCACAATGAATACAATCATTATGTACTACAAACATGGACTGATGAAAAAGCAGCCATAAGTAATACATGAATAGACATGGCTATGCTCCTGTAAAACTTGATGGAGACTGAAAAAAGTAAAAGAAATGTGTGACGCAACCTGTGAGGTCCATTTACTGAAGTCCCAAGATTTCAGTGGAGCTCTGTGTACAATCTGGAGCCAGGCTGGGAAATGATAGAGCAAAAAAGATGGGTTGAGACCCAGTTTTCCTCTTGTTTTCCCCACTATCTCTCTGACAAGTCCCTGAGCCCTTCAAGGCAAAGACCAAGGGATGCTCATTCCTACGATGTAGCTTTAAGTATGAAGTGAGAAGGTATAATGTGAGAAATAGTAGGCAGAGTTTTTGACACCTGTTAATGGTTCAAAGAGGGTGCTTTTATTGGCAGTTTTATAACCTTTGGCGCATCTTCTGGACAATGGCTACTTCCGAACACTAGCAGATGCCCCAAGGTCAGCCACACAAAGAACCCAGCATTGTCTGCTACCTGCTGTGTTCTGGGGATGCTGCAGTTCTGTGTGCAAAGATCTCCACCAGCAGTGAGCACCAGCTTGGATCCAGGACTGAGACACTTCTGGGAGGACATTCAGCCTCGGTGGAGCTGATGCGCAGCCACAGCCCTGGTGCCATCTTGTCCACAGACTCTTGAGGGACTCTGAGTCAGAGCCATCCAGCTGGTTGCTCCTGATTCTCAGCAGTCAGCAAGTAAATGCTTGTTTTTGTCAACCACTCCATTTTGGGTCATCTGTATCTAGCGACAGCAACAGAGTCCAGATAGCAGTAACACTCCTGAGCAGGATGAAAAGCCACCAACAGTTAGCAGCCCCTGCTTGTGTCCAGGTAGGTGTTAAAATTAGAACTGAAATCAGCTGAGTGCTTCATCTGTTAATGTATTCATTTATTTAATGAATACAAGGGGTGCTGAATGTGAGTAAGATCTTGTCTGGACCCTAAGTGACCTGTGAGGAAACTACAGACCCTAATTGGGCAGGATTGAGGAATTTGTCCCAGCAACAAGAGAAGAGTAACTGAGACAAATACCATAGATAGTTTTAATTAGAAATATGTTAACCAAATCTAAATATTTGCCAATGTAAAACTACATGCTTTTAGAAAAAAATATTGAACTTTCTTGGCCTTCTATGATCAGTATCCTGTGTACCTAGCTGCTTGTACCTACTGTCTTTCACTCTGTCCTTGGTTGGTTTATGCTTCAGTCACATTGACATTCACCTGGTTCCCCAAAGTCTCTGTGGGATATTGTTGTCATTGTCCCAGGGAGTTACCCTTCTCTGCATTCTTCCCATCTTGGTGCTGGGCTTGCCATTGTGACTTTGAAGTGAGACAAAATGTGATGTATGAGGGGTCTTTGTAAAGAGTGCACAGTGGACCCCCCCCCCTTCTGCTTGTGGCAGAAGACTGAAATGTACATTGCTCTTAGTTTGGTAAAACATGCCAGTTCTTCTTTGTTTCTGCCAATCGTCAGCCAAATTCCAGACCTGGCTGTCATGGGATGTGAGCCCTACTATTGTAGCGTGAGAAGCTATAGTTGCCCTGCACCCAAACTGTGGGCCCACGATAGCATGACAAATAGTTGACTGCTGTTTTGGGTCATCAGGTTTTGAGGTAGCTCATCACAGAGCAATTGAGAGCTGACATGTGCACCAAACTCAGCCCTCTTCTCAATCCTTATACCTAGTGTTAATAGTTTCTCCCTCCACATCCTCTTCTGCTCTCACGGAGATCTCTTTTTGTTCATATAAGTCTCAGTTTAATAGGCACTACTCTACTAGGCATGGCCTAATCGCCCCAAAATGATGTCATACTAACTCATTATTTGTTTTCATGTTTTCTTATACTATAGCACTGATTTATCTGAAATTTTCCAATTGAACACATTTTATCCAATCTAAATAAATATGGATTGAAATCCATATTTTAACTTTATAAA
>NW_004524720.1:5422980-5458572 GCF_000260255.1 Octodon degus | reverse complement strand
TTTGTATATATAGATTTTACTTTTCATCTACCCATGGAGATGTATGATCCATGAGAATGAGGTCCTCCTATGCAGGCCTGTCTCCCATCCATTCATTCCTCATATTGGAGAAAAAGTCAGTTTCAAAGTTGGCAACCTATTCATTCCAGTTTTCTGCTCAAATGTTTCACTTGGCTCCCCACTCTGCCTTTGACAAAATTAGCAATGCTCTATGGTCCCTGTGCACTTTGAAGCTGGGGGGCTTGTGCTGATGCACCCATTCTGCGAGAGACCGCCCTATGTTCTGCCTATTTCTGCAGCAGCAGCCACCCTGCTGGGACCTAGATCACAGAATTCTGGCCCCGTGGCCACCACCATCTGACACTATCAGTTGCACCTAAGTCCTCTTTACCTTGCTAGTTTGTGACAGTCACCTGTCCTTGACTCTCATGGTCTCAGCATAGTCTTTCCTATCCTTCTTGAATGAATCAACACCCCATCATTAAGCGCTAGTAATTATTTCAATTACAAAATATTTACATGATAACTTACTTTTTCACTTGGCATACATTTATTGAGCAACTACTGTGTATCAGATATGGCTTTAGGCACTGAGGTAACATCATTAAAGTAACAAAAACCCCTGCACTAAAAGTGCTTATGTGTTAATGAATATAAACAAGACAATTAGCAAGATGAACATAAAAATATGATGAGGTCAGATGCTAATAAGAATTATGCAGAAAATTCATGTACAAGAGGAAATATAACCTATTCACTGAAAGGGCCTGGAATTTTGCATATACTGCTCAGGAAGAGCTCATTGGATAATAGCATTTGTGTAAGATATAATGGAGATGAGGGAGTGAAGACAGCAGCTATTTGAGAAGATCATTCTTGCAAGGTCAACAGTTCTGAGGTAGGTTCCTGCTCACTGGTGGTGGGTTTTAAGGATATTTTAAAGACATTCCTGAGGAATAAAATGAGAGAGGTGATGAGTGAAACTGCATAGGGGGTCTTCATTCTCTGGAGTGTATGCTGGACCAGCCCCTTTGAGTGTTTTAGTTGAAGGACCATTGTGTCTACAATGTTGAGAAATGACTCAAGAGGATGGAAAGAAGCATGTGGGACCATCTTAACTACTTAAACAAGAGATGATCATGACTTGTAAGCATGTTGGTGAGAAGTAGTTGGAACCTGGGCATGGCTTGGGGGAAGAACCAATAGCATTCGGAATGGAGTGAGTGTGGAGTATGTAAGGCAGATTGGAATCCAGAAAAGTTTCAAGAAGGTTGGCCTGGGAACATGGAAGGATGGAATCTTGAGTAACCACAATGGAGGTGGAGAAACCCTTAGTGGGAAGAATGGGAGGTTGTTTTTGGATGTGTTAAGTTTGTGATGCCTTCTATAGCCAAAGTCCAAACCTCAAAATTGCTTATGTAGGGAATGTAATCAAAGAGGAGGTCTGAACCAGAGCCATAGGTATCAGGATGTGGAAAGTATTTGAAGATTTGAAGTGGTCACCTGGAAGTGATTGCCATGAGGAGAGTATGGATTTATTATAGCTTACATTTAAAATGTACTCCCAAATACTCATATATGGGGAAGGTAACTGGATCAGCAGGACCCTCCAGCTGACTTGCTGTTAGGGGGTGGGACTTGGTCAGAAGGGTCTTGTCTGTGGAGTTGGCCTGGAAGGGTTTGTCTCCCTTCCTGGCTCCTCTATTCACACTCTGGTTCCTGACTGCCCTGGGAAAAGCATCTGTCCTGTACTCAGTCTTCCTACAAGGCCCTTTCTGCCTTGGATTCAGCCAAATATGGACTGAATCTTCTAAAAACTATGAGCCCAAATGATGCTCACCTTTAAGTTGTGGATGTTGGGTGTTGGTGTCCAGTAAGAAATGATGAAGACAGGATTAGAGAAGACAGAGAAAAAATTCTGAAGACTCCACTTGAGAATTATTGGTGATGTCATACAAGGCAGGAGAGGCTCTATCAGCCATAGCAAAGGGACAATCAATTGTCTAAGGATGCAGGAAGGCCACAGTAGACTAGAATTAAGCAACGGCTACTTGGGCCAGGGTGGTTTTAATGGCAGAGTGGGATTCCTTATTTTCTCACTATCCAGAATTGATTCAACTGTACCACTGTGTTCCTAGTACCTATCGCAGTTCTTAGACATATTAGGCACTAAATTAGTATTCGGATGAGTAATATTAAACTGTTTATTAAGTGCTGTATAATGCATTTCATATAAATCTACAAATAATTCCCCTATAATTTGAAAATTCAACTGATTTTTTCGGGAGGCAATAGGAGTTACTAAAAGATGAGGACATGAAAACATTTATATACCAACAGATATTAGCTCTTACCATAATCACCAAGTCTAGATTAATTTGTATCTTATTTAATGTCTTATGTACTTATTTGGTGCTGAGGACTGAACTCAGGGCCTCATGCATTCTACGCATGTGCTTGACTACTGACCATCTCCAGCATACATGAGTGTATATTATGAAGAGAAAACTTTGATATCAGGAGAAATCCTTCATATTTTTTGAGATCCTAACATAGAGATTCACATAGAATGTGAACCCCTATGCTTGCTGAGAGGGGAAAGCTCTGCTCCCCATTTTAGGAGAGAGAACCTCTCAGTTTGGCCTCAACATGGCCTGTGCCCACTGCTGTTGTAACTTTTTTTCCCCTTGTCTCTTGTTTTCATTTATTACTCCCTTTTTTATAGAAGACATTTACTTGAGAGACAGTATGGCAGTAATTGGTATATCATGACAAACAATACAGTATGTATTTGGAAAACCAGAATGACAGACATTCCAAGCATTACCTTACCATTACACATTGCTATCTTCAGTGCTGTTGCATATTTCACAGATATCAGCATATACAGTGAGTCAGGGTTAGAATCCTACCAATTAACTGATAGTTTCAAAAACATGCTTCAGATTCTCAGAATCATTCCCTTACCTGTCTTGTGGAAATAAATGTATGGTTTTGCACCTGTCATATTTCCTAGCTTTTCTCCTTGCCCTCTCTTCATTGTCTACTCCTCAAGTTCTCACTTTCCTTTTTTTCCCCATTATTTTATTGATAAACAAATAGCAATGAGACAGTTTCAAATCAAATTGGTAGGACAGTTTCAATAATTAACACATTGCATACATTCTTCCTAGTGGTTAGTTGCTGTCCAAGATGCGGACATGATACCCTATTTACAAACACCTGATGATTGCTTCATGAATTTTTTGATGTCCCCAGAAACTTCAAAATAATTCCTGCCTATTTATGCCAGGAATTCCTTTAATGGGATTAAAGATTTTCATTCCATAATTTTCATGATATGCTAATTCAAGATGTAAAGGAGAGGGCACTTTTTCTCTTTAAAGGCACAAGGTTTGTAGAAAGCCAGTCTCACAGAACACAACTAGACACAAGTAAGTGTTTCCATGATTCCACCAGGTCCGAAGTGTCGATCTCTCAGCTCTGTCAGATCCTCTGTATGCAGACAAAAGTCATGACACAGTCCTCCTGCACGGGGTCTACACACAAATTAGGTGTTGGTTGGTGGAGGTGGAGCCCTCTCTCCAGGGGAGAATTACCAGGGCAGTTGAGCAGGAACAAATTGTGGTACATGGACACAGTCGTGAGACCTTCTGTCCCATGGAGCCAGGTAGAGACATTTCTGACTGGCTTTTATCTAGTGAAAGTGGCTGGGTGCTGGCTCAAATCACCCAGTATCATTTGTAGGGATCAGACAGGTGATTAGAAAACTGTTTATTTTTCATATCAGGATGTCTGTGCACCAAGGACAAGGCTGCTCACTAATCTTTTAAAAATGCATAACTAAAAGTCCATGGCACATATCAACTTCCAACAAAGCATCAGGGCTTGGGCTGCACAGAGCTTGCTGGTTGTCTTGACCAACTTCCCTGCAGGCATCCCTTTGGAGCCAGCTCACCAAAATCCTACTGCAGGAGATTATCCAAGTTAAAACCTCACCCAGACACCTGGGAAGAGGAACAATGAATTTAATTCCTGTCAACATGTACATGACAGGTATCTAATGCTTTCCTGAAAGAGAATTTTGTTGAAAGCAGGATAGAACAAGAAGGTCTTGAATGAATGTGAAGTTGAAAGGAGGAAAGGGAGAATGCAAAACACAGCTCTGTTATTTTCTAAACCTTATTCACAAACCAGCACAGCTTAGTGGTGTTTCTGTTTCACACAAAGGGAAATCGTGGTTCATGATGTCCTTTTTGAAATTTTGTTTACCAAGGCTGCCAGTTCATTGGTTGTATTTCTCTCAAATGAAATGCATGAAAATTTTAGTGACACTGTGTAGTAGTTTGTTCATTTATTTGCATTTTACCATCAGTTCTATTTATATTTATCCAAAAACAATTTTATCACTGGACCACAGTAGGTTTGCAGAGATGAGTAAGTGAGGCCCTTGTCTTATAAATCCAATCTGGCTTCCAAATCAGGCTGCATGTTAGGAAAGATCTTGCAGTTATTAATAATTTAAACATGATGATGTTATACAAGCAAAATATGCTCACACTTCTACGTTACTGTTTTGTTGAAAGCCTTTTAGGAAACACTGCAATTTTGCTTGTTTTCTTTATTTTGCTCATGTTGTTTAATTATTTAGATAGTTTTAAAATGCATCTCTGGTTAGGAAAACAAAGACTTTGTCATTATCATTTTTTTTTCTTTTTGTATTTTGTGCAGGGGATGCAGGGTCTACAGCGTCTCACTACATAGATTGGACTCATAGTGATGCTCCTGCTTTTCAGCCACCCAAGTGCTGGGATTACAGGCTCGCGCCACCATACCCAGTCTCAATTGCCATCTCAGCACGCCCCAGGGGCAGGGCCGGCATGGAATGCTGGGATCAAACCCCCGACCTCTGTGTTCTGCCTAAGCAGGCGCTTTAGTTTGCTGAGCTATCAGGCCGGCCCTGAGTTTGTCATTATTAATGTTGAAATTCTCTAATAAGGCTATAATATATAAATTAAAAATCCTGAATGATGGATCAAAGAATGGTTTTATTGTATATTTAATCTAATCAAAAGGCAGATATTTAGATTTAACAGTTTTGTTGTATTAATACTAAGTACATCACGTACATTTTCCACATGTCAATTTGTGAAATTACTTGGTGGAAAATCTGCACCTACTACCAGCACTTCACGAGCACCTACTCTGAAGGAATGCATGTTACCTATAGCACAGAATTTTGTTGTTCAAGAAAGCTGATTTTGTTTGTTCCTCGTGTGTTTCTATAGTTGTGCTGTTCAGAGATTTGGGGTGTGGATGCTCAAAAAGCATTGCATTTATTCTACTGATGTATCTTTCTTTCTCAACCAACAGACAGAAAGAAGCACAGACTGTGTGTCTGATTTTGGGCACAGACTCAGGCTTAGTTTTGAGACCAAAGATCCAAAAGCAAAAAGTTTCCAGGCAACAGCCAATGTGTGGGCCAAGGGTCTTGCTTCCCGGAGGGCCGGTAGGGTTTCACATGCTTTCTTTCACTAATGAAATTAGCATTGCAAACAAAAATACCAGATAACATGATATTGAGCTAAGCACTTTAATTTTTCTATTTTACGCTTATAAGTACTTGACTCAGAAGTAAGAGAAGCAACTTGAAGCTACTGATGACACTAGCATTAGATGTTTGACTTAGACTATATCCTTTTATTAGCCACCTTTAGCTCTAATGCTCTAATACTTCACTACTATAATAATAAAGACAAACTCTGAGGGGTTTATTCAGAGCATCAGCTCTATTTAAAATATTTATTCATAAATCAGTAAATTTTCTAAATTAAAAATGCACATTATTTGATGTTCTTCATTCATTTGGAAATCATTATGAGTCCTGCACCTTGTATTTGCTAGGCACTGTGCCGGGTGCTGGAACACACAGTGGTGACCTGAACAGAGGTGGGCCTTTCCTCCAGAACCACAGATGGTGGAAATCCGGGCTCCTGCAGGAGCATTGTTGAAGTCTCTGAGGCGGACTCTCAGAATGCTGTGGAGGGTGAAGGGTGGTCCAGGACTTTGCATCTTAGGAGCAAGGTTCATCTTCAAAGCAGCTTGAAGCTATATAGAAATGGCTTTTCTTTACATATAGGTCCTTTAAAAATTTATTTTTGTCTCTTCATACTATTAGAAGTATTAGTCAACTATAATGTCAGGGATAAGTTATTTTATTTTCTAACTGGCCTCACGTTATGACCAGAATTGTAGATAAAACTTAGAAATATGTGCAACTTTTGGAAACTTGGCATTCTCTTTAGTACAGAGATACTAAATTTATGGCCCTCATGGGAAGGTTGTTCAGTCCTGGTTCCTGGGATATGCCAGAACTGAATAAAATCATCAGGCAGTTGTAGAGAAAGAAATCTTCAAGTTTTGTATTTCAGTCTTGATACTGTTCCTAGCCACTAAGCCCATTCTGATGGTCTTCTCTGTGAAAACTGAGTGCCTCATGATAATGGCCATGTCTGTACTACCTTATGGGAGTGCTCTGGCAAAGTAGCCTTGTGTGTTGGGCACCAGAGACCTTGCTGTGGAAAGGGACAACTGCTGCCCCTGCTCACAGTGGCACAATATCTGACCCGTAATGGATGCTCAGCTTCAGGGAGAGATGAGTGAAGTCTCTGTGCGACAAGTGTGTCTCTGGGGAGACTTCACAACACAGAAAGAACAGCAGAGTGATCGCGTGTTATCGGCTGAACCAGCGCCTTCTCAGTGCTGCAGGTTCTTTTTGGGTAATCTTCTTGCATGTGTGAAGTACTACCTGGAGAAAGAAATACCTTAGATTAAAAAAAAGTTTCCTTTCATCGAAGTCCGTTTTGTTCCTGAAGATCAAGTTGGACCCTCAGTAAGAAACAGCAGCACTTCTGAATATCCTGGAGGAGCCTTTGGAGCACGAGTGTGTGTTTTGGATCTGAATGTCTTCCGGAGGCACACCCCTGGCTGGCGCTATTGGCGCCTTAGGTGGTTCTGGCCTGCTCGAAGGAAGCCAGGTCACTGAAAGTGTGTCCTTAAAGGGCATTTCGGACCTGGCCCCTCATTGTCCCTCTCTTTTTCTATCTCTCTCCTTCTTGGTTAACCTCAGGTGAGTGGCTCAACTCTGCATACTCCTGCCATGATGTTCTGTTTCCCCATAGACTCAAAGCAATAGGGCCAAGCAAACGTGGACCAAAGCCTCTTTCCTTCTTGTAGGTTAATTTGTCTCAAGTATGTATCTGTTACACAGCTGGAAATCTAATACAATGGGCTTTGAGGAAATATTTTTTTTTGAAATATAAAGTGTGTTTTCAATATGTTGTAGGGGACTAATAAAGGGAGGAAGGATATCTTCCCAATTATCTTTGTAATTTGTCCACCTTCTATCAAAATTTAATGCAACTGAGTGGAGCAGTCCCTGAAAGATGAATTATGGACTCTTCTGTTTTGAGCTGCTGACCCCAGAGAAAAGCAGATGGCTTGTGTGGATCTGAGCAGAATGCTCATAGGACTTCAGCAGGGCATGTGATATTACCCAGGAAACTTTACAATATTCACCATCTAATTCTTTTCACTTCTTTTGGTGAAGACGCTGAAAGAAGAAGTGATTTTATCTGAGACTATTTCTTTCAAAGAAATCTCAAGAGATTTAGTGCTACTGGAGAAGCTAAGAGATATGAAAGTATTTGTTACATGCTAAGAAATCTTTAAAACAATGTAGAACAGGAAATGTGCACCTGGTGACCTGTCCCCTAAGTGGCAAGATCGTGAAAGGGATCTGATAGGGATGACAACTGTCACTGGTACTGATGTCAGACTTACTTTTTATTGGAGAGACAACAAAGGCCAAACTCTGTGGGAATTCAGTGATCAGAAAAAACTGTCGAGAAGCACGAGGGTCTTACCTGAATATTGGTTCAAAGACGTGGTCTAGCACCAGGAAACACTTAACAATATAGAGAGAAATGAAGCAGGGATTGATGTTTAGGTTGTCTACCTAAAATGATCCCAAGAGGGGTGAGGATGGAAAAATATTCTGCACATTATCTTTTTCTCAGAAACATGTTATTAGTTTTACAACATACCATGCACCCAAATGCCGGAACTGTACCTGTAAAACAATGGATTCTTTTGCCCAATCACTTTACATCTGGATTCCTGAAAAAATTATGACACTAGTGTGCACATAATCATTTCCATTTTGCATATACAGTGTGTGTGTGTGTAATTTTTAAAAGTTAAATTTAATTCCTTGAATTACAATTATGAAATAGAGAATATAATGTTTTATGGTTTATATACACATATATGTATATGGATATTATGAAGTTAAGTTATTGAATGTGACACATGAGATGTATTTTGTTCATATGATACTCCTAATAGTCAAACAATAGAAAAATAAGATTGTCTTATTTGATTATTTAATATTTGTGAATTCTGAGTGATTGTTTCTTACATTTTACTTGTTCCGGTTTCCTAAGTTGTTTCCTGCAAAATGATTTCTAGCAGTATATCGATATTTGTGATATAAAATATATGTTGTATAATGATATGTTTTCTGAATGATCTCATAAATAAACATTTCACTAAAGCCATAAATTGATGGACATAAGTGGAGAATAATATATCTGAGAAATGCTGCAATTTGGGGGATATACTACAGGGTAAGACACATTAGTCACAAAAGCAGAAATATCAGTAACCATAGTTATCTATTAACTATGTCTTTTGCTGTCTTACCAATGAGTAAGAGCTCTCTAAGAGAGTCTCAAGCATCTTGTGAAATGAAAAGTGCAAGGGAAATGCTCTCAAGAACTGGAGAGTGTCAGTCTGTCTGTCTGTCTGTCTGTCTCTCTACTTACCTAATCTTCATTCTTTCAAGTACAGTTATACTTTTCCATATCATGCTTGGTATGAATCATGTTCCATTTTCTAAACACATAGATTTTCTTTTAGGTTACTGTACAAGGTTTGTTAGCAATTTTTAATCAGTGGTCTTATATCTGAGTATGTGAATAAGATCTAGTTGTATTTTAAGCTTGTTTTAAGATCTAGTTGTAGTTTTCAATGTCTTGTTGGAGTTGCTTTATGTTGTGATGCTAGTTAACAGAAAATCCAAGATGATTAAAATTTTTGTTCAAGAGAAAAGACATAGTTCTGAGAGAGTTTTAAATTATTCACACAATTTAATGTGTTGAAACCAGTATGTGTTTCACATAACTGTCCTTATTTGACTGATGACTTTTCTCTCATATCATGGAGGAACCTACACACTTGTAGACATGTTCACTCCCAATATTATTATGCTTTCAAAACATTATTATTTCTTGGTACTTAAAATTACAGCTGCAAAATCATGTTGGTCGGAATCTCTCATCTAGGTAATGACATGTATTTCTATTAAATTAGATTCTCTCTCTCTCTCTCTCTCTCTCTCTCTCTCTCTCTCTCTCTCTCTCTCTCTCTCGTATTTTAGGGAAGGGTCTACAGGGTGTTTAGGATCTCACTATTAGATCGGACTCACAGTGATCCACCTGTGTATAGCCTTCCGTGAGCTGGGACTATAGGCACATGCCACCATGCACGGTCTCAATTGCCCTCTCAGTGTGCCCTATGGGCGGGGCTGGCTGGGCAGGCCCAGAGACTGAATACCTGGCCCCTGTGGTTGCTTGCAGAAGTATTAATCTGCTGAGCTATTTGGTCATATGCCATTGATTTTTAAATTTTATCAAGTGTACTTTTAAATTTAAAGAGGGTTTCTAACTCTTCAGCTGTTTCTTTGGTGTATTAGTCTGTTTAATGTTAAAGTCTTCAAAACCAAAGTTCATGCATCTTTATCAGAGTAGGTATAGCCTCTTTCTAAATTGTACTTATTCGGAAGCATTTTATTTGCTTATTTTATTTGGCTATATCTTTCAGCCTTCTGTATTTGTACAAATAATCAGTGGTATCACATGCATTCATAGATCAATGAGCCAAGATTAGGATAATTAGTACTGGGTGTTAATCACGGCCTCCAGAGTTTTATGGGTCATGGCAGAATTTCCCTTTGAAGATAGAAGCTGACTTTGGGGATCCTCCACTTCATTTCAATTTATTGTACACAACAAATCTGTGAGCTACTTTGGGAGGTGGTGATTTAAAAGAACACATCAATCCCTACCTGTGGGAAAGTTCTATTCTTGTATGTTTATGGTACAGAGGATGAAAACAATAAGCATAATAAATAAGTAAATATTAGAGTTTTACAGGTGATAAATTACTACAGAAAATGAAGTAGATATGGACAATTAGCAGTGCTGCCAGAGAAGGGAAGTTAATGACTGCAAGGATCAGAGAGGGTCCTACTGAGAATATGGCTTTATTTTTGTAAATTTTTTTTTTTGCAATTAGAAATTGTATTTTCTTAACCTACATTATAGTGTCTTCAATTTTTCTTTTTTATTAGTATTAATTTCATTGAGAAAGAAATAGCAATGAGACAGTTTCAGAACAGGTTAGAATAGTTACAGTAATTAATACATTGCATATTGTTGTCTTTGTAGTAGTTATTCATAGTTCAAGATGCAGACATGGTATCTTGACTCAGCTATAAAGAATGATAAACTCAAAGGCTTCATATATAAGTGGATGCCACTTGAAGATATACTAATAAGTGAGATAAACCAGACCCGCATGTGTAAATATCATATAGTCTCCCTGGTGTCAGAACTTAAAAGAAGAAATAAAAATTGAAAGGTGTAACATAACTAAATGAAAAGTGAGAGCTTAAGGATTAAGCAATGAAGAGAGGGCAAGGAGAAAAGCTAAAAACATGGCAGGAGCAAAACCATACATTTATATTCACAAATGGGTAAGGCAATGATCCTGAGAATCTCCATCAGGTTTTTGAAATTAGCAGTTAATTGGTAGGATTCTCACCCTGAGAATACAAGTTTAGACCAGGGCTTTAGAGCAGGGGAATGAGCAAGCCAAGGAGGGATCAGGTTCTAAAGGAGCAGTGGGGTAGTGAGACAGAAACTTAAATGTGTCTGGAATATGCCAGGATTAGCTAGGAAGTGGCAATGCTGTAGCTAGCAGTGGGAGTAAAGAGCGAGGAATTTTGGACAAGTCAGAGAGATGGCGCAGGAGCAGATCACATGAGGTCTCATGCTCTTTGATTTTGGTCTGAGTAATATGAAGCATCATGAGTAGGTTTGAACAAAACAAAGGCCTGGTTTGATGAGATTTTTATTAACCAAGTACTTGGGAATGAACACAGGGCCTTCACACTGAGTTACACCCAACACTTTCTAATTTTTTACTCTGAGATAGCATCTTGCTAAATCCCTAAATGGGTACAGGCTGGGCTCTGACTTGAGATCCTCTAGCCTCAGTCTCCCAAAGTCCTGGGATTATGGGCATGCACCACCATGAATGTGATCATAGTCAGAAGCGCTGATGGTACCTTTATATACACTAAATGATGGGGCTTGTGGAGAGTGGAAAGGCAAATGTGAACTCATCTCCAAGGGGAAGTCATTTCACAAGTTTGTTGTGTTGCAAGGAAAGAGATGTTTAAGTTACTACTTCAAGCTTTCTTTTTATCTGAAGGCACATGAGATTATAAAATTACCAACCTAAGTAAATATTTAAAATGTAAAATATATTTTACTTTTAGTCCTAGATGTTACAATGTTAATACAAATATCAAGAAGCTTGAAGTCTCTAGAGTCATTATAGCTACTACTGTGTAAATAGTTTGCTTCTAAATAATATCAAAGGAAGAGTTAATCTTATTAGATGTACATCTGAGTGGAAAGGGCCTGGCAACCATGGTATCTGAATATTAAACTGAAGGAAACCTATACTCACAAAGGCTACAATCCAATGAAACTTGGAGAAATTTTACTTGTGATGTGATTTGTCCTAATTATAATTTATTCACAAGGCTTATTTTTAGGTCTATATCCAATTTTACTATTCACAGTGTAAAGTAAGAAAGCAGTTAAAATTCCAGATTTAGAATAGCAGTGCATTTGAGCACAGGAATGTTCTGTGATTGATCATATTATTTGTGATGTGACAGATGCAATGAAACTAGAGTAGAAAGGGGACATACAATTCTATGCATACCTAAACAGTAAGAGTTTTTTTTTTATTAACCAAGTACATAGGGGAAAAAAATGACATAGAAGATTTCTAGCCAATGTTCTTTCATGCCAAATCACAGTGCTCAATTTGTACTGGAAGTAATTTCCATAAATAAGAAACCCATTCTTTCAAAATGATATTCTCTGCTTTAGTTCAGAGAATAGAGCTGAGTAACTACGAAGAATTTTTGAAACGCATGGCCAATAAGAAAACATTCAAGCCATACAATCTCTATATATTTCATGTAGGAAGCTTTACTCAGATAGGTTCCATTGCTGGTGTGTCTGTGTTTGCACCGTACCATTATCCCTAAGCTGGAAATTATGACATGGCTTGCAGGTTGGGCTGGGTGCTTGTTGGGTCAGTAGCAGGAGGACCTTATTGTGTGTCAGTCATAGAGCCCCCTCAGATCAAAGCCAGCCATCTCTTCATATTGTATCAGTCATAAAGTAGATTGAGTGACTTAGCATGGGGGAAAATCATTATTTTCCATTCCACAGCTTACTCTTCCACCTTCTTGTCTCCCAAAGAAGGGTCTCTGTCACCAGCCAAGAGTAAGATGGCATCCATGGAAGGCAGCAGCCAGAGAAGAAAGGCAAGTGAAAGAAAGCACAGAGTTCCCCTTTCCTGTCCTAGTTCTACATTTTGTATTTGAAAATAGCTGTGTCCTTCCACGCATTGCAGCTAGGGCCTGGTAGCTGCTTCCCCACAGTGCCTGCACACACACTGGTCACCCTGGTATCCACTGTTACCCCTCTGCCCTGCTACCCTAAGGGTGGTAATAGCATCTAACATCAAAAATTTTGCGGCTTCAATACCTCATGTAAGTATACTTCAACACTGTCTCTATCTCTGAAATTGTCCTGCCTTAGTCGTGGAAGTGGCTTTCCTGCTGTGACCCTACTGACATAGTGGGTGACCTACCAAGGAAAGATGAATTTCACAGGCACTTACCTTGCTGTGTCCAGGATAGGGGTGCTGGGGAGCTCTGAACCTATTCTGTGATGACATCTGCACTATCCAATAATAGAACCTCAGGTGCCGTGACAGTTCTACAGTAATGACCACTCTGCCCTGTACTTTGAGGTATGGATGCCAAAAATGGTTATTTTATATATAGGCAATAGCCTTAAGGAAAAAGGACACATTGTGGTCCCCTGACATAACCAGGTCACAGCACGGGCTGCTTTGCTTCTGGCCCAGAGAGATTCCAGTCTCAGCTGGTTGTCAGCAACTAGACTTCCTCAGGATGATGGGGCATTTCAATATTCAACTCAGAACCCATGAAAGAAATGTCAATCCGTTTATCTCAGCTTTTAAATTTCTTCCCAGGTAAATTATAACACCAAGTCTAAGGATATTGAGGATGCTGAGTGTTCATCAGAGGCGAAACGACGGGCTATAGTAGAGGGAAACGAAGACTGCTCATCAGTTGAAACACCTTTCGCCGGCTACAGTGTTTCCACAAAAGAGTTAAAAATTTGGTGTAAGGACATTTCTTTTTTTCTTTTTTTGGTAAGGACATTTCAAGAGACTCTTGAATTCTCTTTTCATAGTGCCTAGGGTGAGTTGCTTTGCATTTGTTTTCACAGATGGATTCTCAGCCCTGGCCTCTGTCTTTTATGGGTATTGTAGCTCACCCATGTGGACTTTATTTCCTAGATTTCTGTGTTGGCAATATTCTCCTAGATTTGGCCAATAAGGACATTGTCTGGGAACCAAAGGACAGACGAAAGAGGCAGAGAGAGATCTGTGACAGTTTCCTCCAATTCCTTCATCTGGGACAGGGTCTGCATCCCTTAGTGATGACAGCTCCCGCAGGGTGACCCTGTCCTCCCCAGTGATGCTCTCACAGGGCTCTAGTGGCTTGTTTTCATCTCTCTGCCCTTTCTGCCCTACTGGTGTTAACAGTTTCTCACTGATCCACGTCAGGGTATCTCAACATCCCTAGCTAATTACCTCAATATTTTCCACAGCATTCTTTTTAACTCCTTCATTAAAGTACTTGTTATTGGAAACATCTGTGTTGGATGTATTTTTTTCTTCCTGTGTAGATGCTTGAATTTTGTTTGGTATGAAATTTTAAATAATATTCTATTGGTTTTATTGTTAGAATTCTAGTCAAAGCAATCAGTTTTAGAATAGACCACTAGAATAGACATCAGTTTAGTAGCATTTACACATATGAGTAGAGTGAGGGATGTTTATTTCGTAAGTGGAGACAGGAAAGCCAGAAACAAACCCAAGGCGACTCTCTCAGTGGCTCAGCGCATGTACTGCCGTGGTTTCCGTTGACAGCTTCTTTGTAAATGTCTGAAGGTGGAGAAGTACACCGTGTGAGGAGCTGCACTACATGTGGAGGACTATAGGCTGACCTCAAATGAGCTTCTTCTGCTTATAAAAAAGATAAAGTACATGACCTTCTGAGTTCATACTTTCTCATTTTTATATCTGTTCTCTCCTGTCGGGCAAGAGTTCTCTTTAGTGTTTTATTTTAGCATAATAAAATATTTACTGTGTGATTATGTAACAATTTGATATAAATGTATGGTTATTTAATAAACATGTTCATTTTTTAAACTTTTAAAACCAGCCATCAAAGTTAACCATACGGAGAGCTGCAAAAACATGGGCACAGTAACCCAAAGGATTAAAAGAAAAACTGCTCAAAAAAATGGTGAATCTCTAGTCACCAAAAGAAGATAAACAGAAAAATGAGTAGATTTTTATGGCAAGATATCATTTTTTTTTCTATAAAATCAGTATAAATTTAGTGGTGTTAAACCATGAATTTTAAGAAACTGATTTAATAGCTTGAAATTAAAATATGTTCCATGAATATTTGGGAGTTGGTAACAATGGCTGTTAGGGAATCACGTACTTAGGACATGACTTGATGGCAGCAATAGGGCAATTCCAGAGTTCTGGGATGTCCTTGACAAGACCATATCAGTGGTCACTTTTGGCATAATGGTGCGACATGGCCTTATTAAAGAACATGGTCATATTTTAAATTTAAAGTTCTTTTCTGTCTCTCTGTTTCTGACATTTTCTCTGCCTTCACCCCTCCCCCTCCTTTCTCTCTCTCTCTCTCTCTCTCTCTCTCTCTCTCTCTCTTTCTTTCTTCTCTTTCACATCTCTCTCATCTCTCTCTTTCACATCTCTCTCATCTCTCTCACCTCTCTCTCATCTCCCTCTCACCTCTTTCTCATCTCTCTCACCTGTCTCTCATCTCTCTCACACTTCTCTCCCTCTCTCTCCTTTCTCTTTCATCTCTCTCTCACCTCTCATCTCTCACACCTCTCTCTCATCTCTCTCACCTCTCATCTCTCACACCTCTCTCGCATCTCTCTTACCTGTCTCTCATCTCTTCCTCACCTCTCTCTCACACACTCTCTCACCTCTGTCTCCCTCTCTCTCCTCTGTCTTTCAGCTCTCATCTCTTTCTCACCTCTCTCTCATCTCTCTCACCTCTCTCTCTTTCTCTCTCTCACACACACTCGCCTTCCTCTCTCCTTCTCCCTCTCTCTCCTTTCCCTCTTTCACCTCTCATCTCTCTCACCTCTCTCATCTCTCACCTCTCTCTTTCATCTCTCACCTCTCTCATCTCTCTCTCACCTCTCATCTCTCTCACTTCTCTCTCTCTCACACACACACTCTCCTCTCTCTCACCTCTCTCCTCACTCTTTCACCTCTCTCATCTCTCTCTCAAACACACACTCTCTCTCTCCTCTCACCTTTCTCTCCTTCTCCATCTCTCTTTCATCTCTCTCTCACCTCTCTTCGTCTTTCACCTCTTTCATCTTTCACCTCTCTCTCATCTCTTAGTTATCTCTCCCTCTCTCCCTTTCTTTCTCTCTCTCTCTGTCTCTCTCTCCCTCTCTCCCCCCTTTCTCTCCTCTCTTTCCCTGACTCTGTCTCTCTCTCCTTCCCCATTTGAAGCCGTAGAACCAGGATGACCATCTTTAAGCCGGAAAAGGAAGCTTCAAGAGGAATACAAACTGACAACACTTTGATCCTTAATCTTCAACTTAGCTTACGGAACTAGGAAAAAGAAATTTTTGATAAGCCAACAGCCTAAGAGATTTTGTTATAGCAGCCTTAGAAGACTAGAACAAGAAACCATCTGACTTTTCCTCAAAGTGGTTGTACCATTTTAAATCCTCCCCAGAAGTGTATGAAGTTTCCAATTTTCTATATCCTCATCACCACTCATTGTTTGATGTGTTGATTATAGCTGTTCTAATAGATATGGAGTGTGATCATGTAGCTTTGATCTGTACTGATGACTAATGGTGTTGAATATTCATGTGATTATTTGTCATTTGTGTATCTTTCTGGAGAAATGTCAAATAACTTTCCCAGCTCTGTCTTTTTTATTACTGAGCTGCATGAGTTCCTTGTATATTCTACATGTAAGTGCCTTATCAGATACATGAACTGCAAATATTTTGTCTGATTTTGAGGATGATGTGCCATTTCTTCATAGGGTCATTTGAAGTACAAAATTTAATTTTCAATTAATGTTTTTCTTTTGTTGCTCATGATTTCTGTATCATGGCTAAAAATCCACTAGAAATCCAAGGTCAGGAAAATTTACCTCTGCTGTCTTCTAAGAGTTTTATAGTCTTACCTCTTATATTTAGATCCTCTAACCCCTCCTTGAGTTAAGTTTTGATTGTGGCATGAGATAAGATCTGACTTGATTCTTTTCAGATGTCTCCTTGTCTTTCTACAGGCGCTTGTGATGGTTTATCTCGAGGTGTCCCCCCAAAGCCCCATGAAGGCATGGGGCAGACTTCTAGAGTTTGTGATTAACTCATGATCCACTGGAATTATGGGTGATCCAAGGCTGAGATTATGGGTGTGAGTATGGCTGGGATTTATGGATGTGAGTGCTACACCCAGCCTGAGGCAGATAGCCTGAATGAAACGTAAGACAGGTAGAGAGAGAGACTTGCTCTCTGTTGCCATTGTTGCTGATACGGCTCCCTTTTGCTCCTGATGTTTTGCTGCTTTCCGCCACCAAGAACTGCTTCCCTCTGCCATGTGCCAGTCTGCCTTGGAGCCAGCCAACTATGGACTGAAACCTCCAGTAACTGTGAGCTAAATAAACTTTTCCTTCCTTTATTTTGGGTGTTGGGTATTTGTCCCAGCAAAGAGAGAAGAATAACTGAGACAGCACTTACTAAAAAGAATAGATTTTCCCATTGAGTGGTCTTGTACACTTGTCAAAATCAGTTGACTACTGACACATTCTAAACTTTGAATTGTATTTAATTCATTTATTCTATTCATTTTACTATATTCACTTTGTCTTAATTTATGATTTCACTGAAGGAAAATTTCAAATCAAAATATGTATTACCTCTAATTTTATTCCTTACTCCTGACATTGTTTTGATTCTTCTGGGCCTATTTCAATGCCATGTGACTCAGAATTAGCTTGCCAACATTTATAGAAGTGTCAGCTGTTGTGGTAGGGGTTGTAGGTCAATTGGGGAATATTGCCATATTAGCACTATTAGGTGTTTTGATCTATGAATGACAGTGGTTTTTCATTTAGTTCAATCTTAAAAGAATTTTTGATTACATTTTGTAGACTTCATAGTATAAGATTTGCACTGCATTAGCTAAATTTCCTCAGTATTTTGCTCGTTTTGATGCTATTCAAAATGAAATTGTGCTTAACTTCATTTTAGATTGTTCAAGGCCAATGTATAGAAGTGCTGTTGGGTTTTCTGTGCTGATCCTGCATCCCACAACCTTGCCGAACTCTTTCATTTGTTCTTATGGATTTTAGTACACTAGTTAGAATTGCCTATATGTGAAAAGAAGTACTGCTTCTTTTTTTCTGTTTGCCCAAAGCATTTCATTTGTCTTCTGTGCCTGGTTTCTCTGGTAAGAACCTCCAGTACAATGATAAATAGAAGTGATATGGTGGTAAGAGCTGACATTTGTGTCTTGTGCCTGGTCATAAAGGGGAATAAGTCAGTATCTCACCATTAATTGTTGTGTTAATTGCAGGGTTTTTGTAGATGTCTTTTATAATATTAAAGAACTTCACCTGAGAACTGTTTTCTCAAGAATAGATTTTGGGGCTAGGGAGATAGTTCAGTGGCTTAAGCACCCACCTGGAAAGGATGAGATCCAGAGTGTGATCCCCATACCACACACACACACACACACACACACACACACACACACACACAAAGAATGAATTTTGTCAAATGTTTTTTTCTCATATCACATGATCTCAATAAGATGTATTTCATTAATTCATTTTGAGATATTACACTAACTGTGTATCTTAGGATAACTCTCACTTTCTCATGGCATGTACTGCCTTTTATGTACAGCTGTATTGTACTGGTTTGCTAGTATTTTGTTGAGCATTTTGGCATTTGTGTTTATAAAAGATGTTGATCCGTAGTGTGCATCTTCATGATGTCTCTGTCTGGTATTGGTATCATGGTAATATTGACTTCATAAGGTAAGTGAAGATGTGTGCTTGCCTCATTTTTTTTTTTCTGACCAATTCAGCCTACCCTGAGGGCAGGGCTGGCACGGCACACGGTGCTGGGGATCGTGGTCTCCAGCACCTGCCAACACTTATCTAAGTAGGCATTTTAGACCACTTAGCTATCTCACTGGCCTCCTTGCCTCTTTTATTGTTATTATTATCACTGTTGCTTTGCAGAACATAGTTTAAGAATTAGTATCAACTCTTCTTTAAATGTTTGATGGGATTGACCCACAAAGACACCTGAGGTTGGGCCTTTAGTATGGATAGAATTTTAAAATTGCTAACTGAATTTCTTGTTTGTGTATTAAAATCATTTATTCCTAGGGCCAGTGAGATAGCTCAGTGGACTAAGCGCTTGCTTAGGTAAGCTTAGGGGCCAGGGTTTGATCCCTGGCACTGCATGCTGTGCCAGCCCCATTCCTGGAGATGCTGAGCCAGAGATGGAGTACGGGTGTGGTGGTACACACCTGTAATCCCAGCGCTAGGGAGGCTGAAAACAGGAGGATCACTACGAGTTTGAGCTGCATAGTGAGACCCTGTGCAACAATCAAATCAAATCAAATCAAATCCAAATAATTTATTCTTGCTTCCCTCTTCCTTTCTTTTTTATCTTTTCTTTTCCCTCTTTCTCCCTCAATCTCTCCTTTCTACTTTTCTCTTAGTATTTAGGTAACACCAGGACTTTGAGTATGTTAAACACTTTCCATACCATTGAGTTACATCCTCAGCACAAGTGAGTTACTATACAATGTATCTTTCCAGGAATTTTTCATTCATCTGAGTTAACTGTTTAGTAAATTTCTCTAGGATTCTTATTTTTGTAGGATGGTAGTAATACCCTTCCACTTTTGATTTTAGTAGTTTTATTCTCATTTTTTTCTATCTTTAACCAAAAGTTTGCCAATTTTATTCATCTCTTCAAACCATATTTTGGTTTTATTCATTCCTATATTGATTTTTTACTTTTTTTTTGGTGGAACCGGGGATTGAACTTAGGCCCTTGCGCTTACCAGAGAAGCACTTATTCCATTGAGCCATCTCCCCAGCCCCTGAAGAGGCACCAATTCTGAGAGCTTTTTTTTTTTTTTTTTTTTTTTTTGAACCGGGCATTGAACTCAGGCCCTTGAGCTTTCCAAGGATGCCCTTATTCTACTGAGCCATCTCCCCGGCCCCTCTATATTGATTTTTTATTTTGTGTTTTATTAATTTCTGGTCAAATATTTATTACTTAGTTTAGGTTTAGTTTCCTCTTTCCTTCCTAGGATCTCAAGATGGAAAGTTAATGATTTGAGATTATTTTAGCAATGATAGCTATACATTTTCTTCTGATCATTGCTTTAGTTGTTTCATACAAGTTTTTGCATTTTTAACTTTTTTATTTATAATAAGTATTTTATATTTTTCCTTCTTATTTATAAGTATATAAATTTCCACATATTGGTGAGTTTCCTTAAATTCCTTCTTTTTTTTTTTTTTTGGTATTTGGTTCTGATTTTATTTCACTACAATCAGAGAATATATTTTTTACCATGATATCCTTTAAAATGTATTGAAGCATTATTTATGGCCTCACATGCAGACTCTTTGGACAAAAATTTCTCTGCGTGCACTAGAAAAGAATGTATATTCTATTGTTAGGTCATATGTGTCCTCTCGGGGTGTAGGTCAGATCTGGACAGTTTATATGTTAAGAATGCTACCTTCTTCTTTCCAAATTTTGTTTCATTTGCTTCTGTTTTCTTCTTGATCTGTTTAATTGTTCTATACATTATAAAAGTGAGGAATTGGGATCCAGTTATTATTATTGAATTGTCTCTATTGTATTTCAATTCTTCACTTTTTCTTTTATACATTTGGTGCACTATTGTTAGGCAAGTGTATCTTTCCAATTGTTAAATCTTTCTGGGGAATTGAAAGTTTTATCTTTCTGATGAATTGAGCATTTTATCATAAAATATCATTTTATGATATTTTGAAATGTCATTTTATGATGTTTTATCATTTAATTAGTAACAATTTTTTATTTTTTTGCCATAGTTTTATTGATAAACAAATAGCAATGAGACAGTTTCAAATCAAATCGGTAGGACAGTTTCAATAATTAACACACTGCATACATTCTTCTTAGTGGTTAATTGCTATACAAGATGTGGACATGATATCTTATCTACAAACACCATTAGAACAAATCATTCTATTCATTAACAGAATGTAACTATATATCTATCCCAACCACTTTGAATACACAGATACAAAATGGACATTCATCTGTATACCCTTTTTTTTGTTAAGTTCCGTTATTTGAATATTATAGGTGTGTAAACTCAGCAAAATATTCTAAAAGAGTCCAGTATCCCATAATAGTATTGGGTCTTCTGCTTAACTGGGAATGTCAGAAATTGTTGACCTGAGTCCCCCACAGCTCAACATAACAGCATGGCTTTATTTCTTATATTTCGTTTTTATACTTTTCTGCTGGATGGTTAAGACCAAGGTAAAGCAGGACCTATGCAACAAGAGTTGTAGCTTTTGGGTCTAATAAGGTCAGTGAAATCCCCTCAGGATTTATCCTGAGATCCTGTACCTCAGATTGTAGAACCTTTGTCAGTGTCAGCCATGTGGTAGAGTCATGGCCAATGTTTGGCCAATGTGCTCTCTGTGAAAGCCTGAGAGAATGTTTTCTCTCCGTGTGACTCTCCTTAAGCACACTCTACATCATTGATCACTTTCCTCTTTGGCCCCATAATCTCCTTGATCAGAAAATTTGGGACACTATCGAGGTACATGACGTTACAGTACAAGTTCTCATATGTCCTGAGTCTTAATTGACCTTAGAATGCTAGGGCCAAAATGTTGACTTTCCTTGTAGCCCTCCTTTTTCTCTAATTTTGGTCTGCAAACTTAGGTTGTTAACCATCCAGAAGACAAGCTTGTTGTTATTATCAAACAACTTAGGCTGTTAAGCTTAACCTCACTATCTGTCTGCATATCAAACATCTTAGGCATATGTTGAACTTTAAGTCCCTACAGAATATGATAAAGAAACATTTAAAAATTAGAATGTATTTTAAAAATAGGCATAAAGAATTATATACTTCTCATGTTTGCACATAAGTCCAAAAATCTCACCATATACAACCTTGAAGCAGTACAGTCCCACAGTAATCCTTTTCCTGTCTCTTGCTTTCCTTCACCACCCCCTAATTAGTAACATTTTCATATGTTGTTTCAAAATATACCTTTCTTAGAATTAGTATAGTCATTCCAGCCTTGCTGTGGTTGTTTATATGATGTATGTTTTTTTTAAAAAGTTCATTCTTAATTTATTTTTATCTTTGAATAAAAAATGTATTTCTTGGAACAGCACATAGTTGGATCTTGTTTGAGTTTATTTTTGTCTACTTTTTGTTTCAGTTGAACTATTTAACCCAACAAATTTTTTTTTTTTGTCATTTTGCTTTTGGTTTTCTACATCTTATTTTTCTTCCCCTCTATATATCTACTCAATTTTCTAATGTAGCATTTTAATTTTTAAATTTTTTCTTTTTTCAAGTTCTCTTCTAGAGACTGATCTATGACTTATCATACATATGGTGCATATATGAATACATGATTATTTAAATGAAATATATGATTATTAAAGTAAATGAATATTTAAATGAAAACAATCATTACAGTAATAGTAACAGACACAATGCCTTTTTATTGCCCTAAGAACATTACCCCTTGCCTTGAGCACACATGCCCTAGTTTCTGTCACTCCCTGGATCTGTTTTGGAAATCCTCTTTGGTGAGGGTCTTGGGTTGCACTGCTGTGGCTGCCTTGATGTCCTGAATAAAGTCAAAGTACTCTCCTTTCATGCTTATTTTAACTTTGGAGAGGACTCAGAAGTTGCGTGGTGCCAGATTTGGTGAGTAAGGTGATAAGGATGCACTGTGGCATCCTTTGCTCATCCTTTGGATGAGCCTGCCTTTCTTTGGATGGTGGCAGCAGCAACAGTCATTGTATTTAAAAACACCCATGAAAGAGGACTTGCAGAACTGATTCAGAGAAGTGGCAAGAATGATGAGATAAGTATGAGAGGGGGTGTTTTGAGGGAGATTTGTGGCAATGTGTCTTTTGCTGTAAAGACTTTTAAACATTTCAAACATTCATTGCACATTTTAATCTCCTGTTGTATCACAGTGACTCAATAAAGTTGAAGTATAACAGTGAGACTAATGAGAAAATAGCTGCAGTCCGTTCCACACATGTTTGTCAAGTTGGACTGACTTAGGAGTGGGTCTTTGGAATAGGATGGCATTAAGAATCAATTCAACGATTAATGTATGATTATATGTCAACCATTCTCCTATTCCTGGTTCATTTCAAGGTCATTTGTCAGTCTATTTTTACTTTAAAATAATGTGTACAGCATATACTTCATTTGGAAGGACATTTAGAGGAGAATGAAGTGAATTCAGGCATTTATTCAGAATAAGGCCAGATGTTTTCCCAGGAGTTTTGCATTCCTAACTGCAAGCCAGTGTCTGCCAGACTTGAGTGTTAGGTCTCAAAAACCAAACACCCTGGGCTTAATGCAAATTAAATTAGAATGAGAAAAATAATTATCCAGGAGTTACAATGGCCAGCAAAGAAAGGAGCTGATTGCACTCCATACAAAAGGGGGGGGGGCAATTCTGCTACAAGCATTGTTGCTCCTTGAGATATTTTTGTTGAGTTGAAAATGTGAATAGTAGTGTGCTGAGGTAGCTCTGTCTGCTTGAGCTTCCTATCCCTTTTTTCCTGAAGGTACACTTGAGAAAACAGCTGTATGCGCTGAAGGAATAACTTCCTTAACAAAAACTATGTAACTTGATACACGTGGCTTGATACATCTACAAAAATAAGCATTGCCCTGTGTGCTGAAAATAGTTCTGCTAGGTGGGAGGGCAGGTGGAGGCCATGCTGATAAAATGTAGGGCAGTCTTGGTCAAATAAATCATGTCCTCAGCTGAAAATATGCTCCGATTTCTTTTCTCTTCTGAATTTTTGTTTGTTTGTTTCCATAGGAATTTGGCAGGGAAGGGGGACTGAGGAGAGAGAAGCTGGTGATTTAGTGCATTTGCTGAATGTTGATTCATTTATTTATCAGAGCAAGCACTGGTCTCACATTCTGCAGATTTACTGCACAGTTGAACAGGGTGGAGGATAATCCAGAGCACTCTGGTGGGAACGTACCACAGTGCTGAAATTTGAGGCTGGATCTAATTCCCATGTAAATCAAGCTTGCTCTCCATGTTGTTTTTGGGCTGTGGGGGACATGGTTTTGTTTGGGTTATATTTGAAATGTACTGTATCATAATAACAAATAAGGATTGCATTTCATCTGCAAGAAAGCATTCATTCTGATTCAGAGGTATAGAACAATAGAACTGAAAACAACATTTGGTTTAAGTACCTGATTTTATAAATTGAAAACTAAGGAACTTACAGAAGGTCATGCAGTTCATTAGCATCACTCTCCAGATAGCACAACAGCTTTGAGTTTCTTGGAAGACATTATTTTACAGCCAGACTATAAAGTGTAGCCCTTCTGAAATAGCTGAGATTTCTTAGGCTTTAGTCCTGATTGGGAAAGTTTCTTCAAAAATCTGTTTTCATTGAATAGATAACTAAGCTTTCCTGAATTTTTTTAACCTACACCTGATACTTAGTACATTGCAGCAACTATGAATCTCAAAGGCTATATCTTTGGAACTCAACTTTGGATAGTGTAAAGATAGGACACAACTTCAAAAATACAAGCTTTTTGGCTGCAAACGTGGCATACATACAAGCCATGTGAGTTTGTTGTTAGAAATATTTACTTCTAAAGTGTGAATATGTATGTGAATAAAAGATTCACCAGGAGATTAAATTTATTTATTTTTACAGCCCATTGGAGTCTTCAGTTCTCCCTAGATGCTTTGGATGAACTTTGCAAATTAGAAATTAGTGAATGCTTCCACTTTATGTTCTGTGTTCAAAAACTGTTCAGGATCCACTTGCTGGGCCCCAGATGAGGCCCTCTCTTCATAGACACTCTCAGGGTAACCACACAGCAGCACAAAGAATCAAGGCTGAAATGACAGAAGGATGTTTTCTGGAGTAATAGAAGTGTACATTGCAGAACATTATTTGTTGTTAAATAGAGAGAAATAAAAGCATGAGGTCCCTCACACAGGTTGTAGAACTGAGATTAGACTTTCTATTTTACCCTTGGAGTGGTTCAGCCACACTAGTATCATCCTTATTTGATGTTTTCTAAATGCAAAACAGCAATTTCATAAATAGTGATTTCATGAGTGATTATTTTCAAAGAGAGGGAGAGAGTAGAATAGACTTAGGGCAGGTTCTACTGGCTTAGGCAGAAGGAGTCTTGTCCTAGCACATTTTCATTAAAAATAACCCATGAGTATGAGCTCAGCACTGAGAAGTTCTTACTTTACAAAATGATATAGATGATAATAATGTATATCAATTTTCCATCAAGAAGATAGTAATAGTACCTTTTGAATATATTTTCAAAGATACTAAAGAAATGTAGGATGACCAGTGATATCTACTCTCACTGGGGGAATCAAATGTAGATTCTGACTCTTGGGTTTTACCAGGTGGCTTTGACCACTGTATGTAGGTAGAAAAGCCTTTCAGCACGGGAAATGATTTGGTCGTCTATTGCCTTAAATCCTTTTTTCATACATAGAATGATGAGTTCCATAGAAGTTGTGCCCATTAGTAGCAAAGTGTATTGACCCAACCTTAATGTCCACTCAGCTGTCTACGCTCCCAGCACAGCTAAATATTCCAAAATTTTTGAAAGCATTAGCTATTTGAATATGATATTGATAGAGACACTTGCTTCCCAGACCAAAAGAACTGTTCTGTAAACATGAGGTTTGAAAGTATATTTGAAACTTGAAATCCATGAAGGCCTCATTTGATTTCCAAACCATTGTCTCTTATAGTCTGCCTTTTCTGAGGAACTTAAAGCTTTTAAGTAATGTTGGAATCATTTAATTTTTTATTTATAAATTAGATTGCTCCATGGAGCATGTATATCCCAGCAGGTACCTGGGCTAAACTATAATCCTTTCTTAATCTAAGCTTTCATTTAAAGTTTTTCTATAAAATATGAATTTGTGAATGGGAGTTGATGGCCAGAAGCTGGGGAGTTACAGGCTATTGAATGAGCTGTCACATTACCATAACCTGATGTAGATCCCCAGAAAACAGTTGTGACTGCAATGTTCTGGGCTACGATGATGACGGGAGAGCTTTACGCATAGAGGTTATGACAGTCCCAGCCTGGAGAATGACTTAAGGGCAACAGATTGTGATGGGAGGTGAAATTCCTGAGTGTGGGAGGGAATGCTTTCTGCGGGAGGACATTCCAGGCAGAAAGCGAGAGGTCCATATGAAATTTGCAGGGCATAGAAGATTTCAGGATCAGAATGACTTATATCACATGGATGAATTAAAAAAATACATTCACCTATCAGTCATCCCAGTTAAGTCTCTGAGGTGTTGATAAAATGATACCAATATAGTGCCTTTGGGCAATAAATGCTTAAAACTCTATCACACAGTCAGCTTTTGCCCTAGCTACGTACTTTCAAGTTCAAGAGAGAAGACTGTCCACTGGTTAGTGGTGGATCTCTTATAATTATTGATTATGTAAGGCAAGGGTTCAGAAAATGTCCATTATTAGTAGGGAAATGTTCACAGTAAGATTCAGTCTCCCATCTCTTATGTTGGCTCCTATTGACTTTAAAGAACATAAAAATCACTATGCTGTTTTGCATTTGCATGCTCTTCTCCCTCAAAGGTTAATTACTTCTGCTTGGAGGGAGTGGCTTTGGTGCTGCCTCACATTTTTTTGTCTCTCTCTCTCTCTCTCTCTCTCTCTCTCTCTCTCTCTCTCTCTCTCTCTCTGGTGTTGGGATTGGATCCAGAGTCTTGAATATGTGAGGAAAGTGCTTATCCCTGAGCTATACACAGCTCTTTGGCATGGTGCTTCTTGGGATAAATTTTGATGGAGAGCCCCTGGACATCACTGAGGTCTCAGACACACTAAGATATTCAGTCAAAAGCTAATACTGATTGAGCACTCAATTTACATCAAATACTTTTCTAAATGCTTTTACACATATTAAATAATTTAGGCCTTAGGATTGCCCTGGAGAGTGTGTACAATTTTCAGCCTCCACCTTGAAATGAAGAAAGTGCAAAGAACTTGTCTTAGCCCACACAGGTAGAATGTAGCAGACCTGGGGTTCACAGCCAAGCCATTTTTATTATTAATCATGGGAATAACAGCGTGAAATACACAAGCTTAAGAAAATATTAATCGTATGGTAAGTGCAGTGTTAACTATAGGTGCAATGTGCAACAGATCCTTAGGACTTAACATTCTTGTGCATCTGAGGCTTAATAGAGACAGGCTAGCACCTCCACATTTCTCCATTTTGACCTCTCTGCAACCACTATTCTACTCTGTCTATGGGTTTGACTATTTGATATAATCATGCATGGAGTCATGCATTTTTTGTTCTTCATTTTACTTAGTGTAATGTCCTCCAGAATTATCCATGTTGTTGCATTTAGCAGAATATCCTTCCTGTTTAAGCTCAATTATATATATATATATATATATTATATAATATTATATATATATATATATATATATATATATATATATAATGTTTTCTTTATCCTTTCAACTATCAACGAATATTTGGCAGTTTGACCTTTTATTTAAGATGGCTCCTAATTACAGCTAGTGCTTCCAGGTTTCTCGAAGCTTTTCATTTGCACCTCTGTTCCAATTTCTTCAAGAAGTTTCTGAGGGGTAGCAAGACCATTGTCAGAAGGTACCAAGTCACATTACTCACATTCTTCCACATTAATGTCATGCCTGGAATTTCTCATTCTACTGTAGACATTCCCTGAAACAAGTAAGGTTTTTTAACTGCTGTTTTAGCTAGCTGAATTTACAGGAGGTCCGCTGTTATCTGGGGTTCATTCTTCCCCCGTTAGATTGGAAATGCCAAGGCTAGGCCAAACAATGATCACGGCAAAAGGAAAACATTAAGCTGTTTCTCCTAAAATATCCCAGAGTAGGGTCTGGGGAGATGGCTCAGTGGAATAAGTGCTTCCCTGGCAAGCGCAAGGGCCTGAGTTCAATCCCCGGTTCTGAGAAAAAAAAAATCCCAGAGTGCTATTCTTTGACTAACACATATACTACTTAATTATGTGACTATTTTCAAAGACAATTTCCAATGCAGTGTGCCCTCTACATCATATTCTAATTATCTAACTTCTTAAATTTCCAGATCTAACCCCTCATTTTTGGTTCAAAAATTAACCCACTGTTCTCTGTTACCTAGTCAAAAACTTCTTGAAAAAGAAAAGACTAGACATTTAAAAGGGGGATATAAATACTAGGAGATATTAAATACAGTTGTGTGCAGGCTCTTCTCCCCAACATGAATCAGTTATGCTCCACCTACTTGCTTTGACTGCGCATTCATTGGCACTCAGAATCTACTTAAGACCAATGGTTTCATAGCTTTTGGGTCTTACTGACTTTCAGTGTTTTACACAAGGGAGACAGCATGATGTTTTTACATGTTGCTCTGATTTGTTTCACTTCTAAGTCTGGTTTCTAGTTGCATCTATTTATCTAAAAAGTCTTGAATTTATTTTTCTTTATAGCTGAGTAATACTCCATTGTTTAGAAAGACTACATCTTTTTATCCATTCCTCATTTGATGGGCATTTGGGTTGTTTCCAAGATTTAGCTATGACTAATTGTACTTCTATGTTTGCAATTTTTCTGGAAAAATATTCAGAAGGGCAATAACTGCTTCAAACAGGGCTTCTAAACCAAGTTTTTTCTAATCCTAGTTTTTTGAAGAATGTCCACACTGATTTCCACAGTGGTTGTACCTGTCTACACTTCCACCAATAGGCAGGAGGCTTCCTTTTCCCCACAGCCTCACCAGAATTTATTGGAAAAGGGAAAGGAGCTGCTCAAAAGGAAAGCATGACTGGGATAAGGAAAATGAGAAAAAAAACCACACACACACACACACACACACACATGCACGCACACACACACACACACGATAGCTGAGATAACTGTACCACTAATTTCTATTGGCATGTTGAAAAGAACAGTTAACGCTTAGTTCTTTTAAATCAATTTTGCATGCCTGTATCTGGCAATCTGAACAACTACTTTGAAGATAACAATATGCAACATAACAACTATTGTTTGTTGATTTCCTATCATCTTGTTTTGAAATTCTGTATGATTTTTTTTCTGTATGATTTTTGATTTTTAATTTTTTTAAATAAAAAGAACAATGGCATTCTAACAGCTAATTCTTAAACCAGTTATTTAAGCCCCATGGCCCGTGTTTCCTTTCACAGAAACAATGCCATTCATCTTCAGTAGGCTTACTGGACTGCAGCTCCGAAGCTGCAGCTACGTGATACGGTCGTGTGGGTACCATTGCTTCCACTTTGAGTCCTAGTCGCAGTGAGGTAGTCAGTCAAAACAGGGAGCAATAAGAGAGCCAATGACTGTGGTAGGAATGGCGGCCCTAATAGGGTGTGGCTTTGACATGGGCAAGTTTCTTGATCTTGCTGAAATTCAATTTCTTTATCTGTAAATGCGATATTACTGAACACTTGAAAGCATGAAGCACCTGGAAGAATGTGATTTTGATCTAAAAATGTCCTTTTAACACTTACTCTGATATTTGGTCACTGAGAAGCATACATTATTATTGCGCCTGCCCACTACCTGCTTTTCTGGGGATAAGAGCCGCTCTGGGAAACATTTGGAGATTAAAAGCTTTTGGCAATTTCTCTCTTTTCTAGTGCGTCTATTTACAGACTGCTGGAGTTCTCCATCTTCATTAGCTAAAATTGGTTTATTCCTTGCAATTATTTTTCACCAAAAATACTCACCTTTCTTTGCTAGCTGTTTTGAACTCTGATAAACTCAGGATTGTTGGTCTCAGCTGGGTGTTAGGAGGAAAGCATTTGGATTGAACCAATTCACACAAATGCATGAAGGGCCCAACCATCTCTGAACTCTCCAAGGGCTAGTTGCATTAAAAAAATAAAACTCAGCTTATTATCCCAAAAGATGTCCCAGTGATGTGATTGCAGCCAGCATGCCAAAGTGAAGTTGAAACTTCAGGCCCAGTAGGGGACGGATATTTTTGGGCTGGTGAAGTTCAGCTCATCCTGTGCGCCTGTCCCTGGTCAGCTCCGTGCCGCATTCTCCTTTCACAGCATCTTTCCTTTCTTTACTTCTGAGCCTCAAATTTCTCTAAAGCCTTTGCCTACCCAGAATGGCTTTTTTGGTGGTAGCACCAGGGATTCCAGTGGTGCAGAGACCAAGGGAGAAAGGGATATTTCCTCAAGCTGTTCATATTTTTGAGTCATTAAGCAGGGATTATTTCTACTAGTGTTTTAGATGCCAGGTATAGCGCTATACTAATAGTTCTATTTATTCAGATGTGCTGTTGGACAGCCCGCTGGTAGTGTAAATCAATGGAATTGCTAAAGACTCTCTAGTGTCCTTACAAGTGAATTTTGTAAAAATTCCTGACAGAAATAGTTTTACCAAACTGCATGCTTCATCTTTGACCTGGCATGAGTTTTGTCCCCTTTCCTTTGGCAGAAGGAAGCCAAATTCTGGAAAGGTAAGTGTGAATGGCCCTTGTGACACTCTTGTTCTCACTTTCTTTGGCTCTTTCACAAAATATAGAGAATAAACTTGTGAGGATGGTGTGAAGTGTGTTGTCTTAATAACTTTTTTGTTGTTAGGCCAAAGTACCCAAAGTGCATAATTTCAAGGAGGAAAAGTTTATTTTAGCGAATAATTTATAGAGGTTCCAGTCCGTAGTTAGATGGTTCCAAGGTAGGGTGGCATGGCAGAAACAGCCCATGGCATGGCAGGCAGGAAGCTTTGAACCTTCCTTCGTACCCTTCTTAATCCATCCAGGCTGCAGACCTACTGGTTGGGGCCAGCGACACCCAGGATGAGTTTTCTCTCTTTAGTGAGTCCATAATCCACTCCCAGGACTATATTAAGCCAATCATTGGACTAATCCAGAGTCATGTACCTATGATTCAATATCACATATTTATGATCTGGTATTCCACATCTTTGATCCACTCACTCACAAAACTCCAACTATGAGTGCATGAAGCTTAGTGGGGGAGAGAAATCTCGATATAAGCTAGAACAGATGTCCATTATGTTAACTTAAAAATAGGCTCCTGTCCACATGATGAGCTAAAAAAATCGGCAGAGCAAAGAAAGAGGAGGGTAATTCAAGGGCAAGTCGTCTGAAGCATATGAGGCAAGGAATCAGACAATGACACTTTTGCACTTGCAAGCTCAGAGCTGTGAATAGGCCATCTAAATAACACAGCATAACTCCCAGCTCATATTAGCAATGGTTGACAGATGTACCAATGGCACGGGAGTGATTGTTTTGGGAGTTCACCTCATCTTGTACCAGGTTATTGCATAACACAGCAACCCCTACTGTTTGACAATCCCTGTTTAAGTGCTAATTAAAGAAAGAACTGCTACTTGCCAAAAAAGGCTAAAAATATTTCATTCCTTAAATCACAGATGAGATGGGAATGCCAAAAAAAAGCCATCTATGTAAAAATATTTTGCAAGCCAAACATACACAAATGTAAGCTGTTCTGGTGCTGCTGACCATTTTATACATGGCTTTCTAACCCCATCTTTCCTCCATCAGAATTTATTAAACTTTTTTCTTCAGGCTGGCGTATTCTCCTGGTGTCAATCCACCAGTAAATGTACAGTTTTTTTTTTATAGCTGGGACTTAAATGCACTGCCGGGGGGAGTGTGGAGGGTCAGAATCAAAGCTCAGTAGAATTCTAGTTATCATTGCTCCTTCACATGCTTCTAAAAAGTGCAGGTCACTGGGCAAATGCTCTTGTGCCTGCTGGGGATATCTGACCCTGAAAATAGTGAAAAAATTAAATTAAGATTTTTTATTGTGCCCCCAGCAAAAACAGTTATCGAACCAGTTAAATGTTAGTGTGACTGAAGCTTGCAGTTATAACTCTGATTCTAGGTAAGTCCTTAGAATATTTGCCTTACTCTTCATTAAATCTATTAATTATATTACATGATTCTTGATCTTCCATGGAAAACCCCATGCTTTTTTTTTTTTTCTGGTGAACATGTGAATTTCCAATTTCTCTAGTTTAGCATGTTTAATTTAATCAAAAGGTAATCACTGTAAAGGAATTCTCAAAGAACAAGGTATTTTTCATTATTATTTACCATAATGCTTGCCTTGTAAATCCAATTTTATATTATAAACAATGATAATTTCTATGTCTTTTTAAAATGCATGTAGGTGTGCAACCAAGTCAATTAGAAAAGCTACCAAAGCATTTTTGTGTGTACAATTTTCTTTGGAACGTGCTTATTTCAAAATTACTATTAATATTGTTACTTTTGTATTTTATATTTACTGGGCTTAACTTCCTTATGATTTATTTTGAAATCACTCAATCAAATAACAGTTAGAAATGTAAGAACAGCTGACACTGACAAAGTTTCTACAATCTGAGGTACAGGATCTCAGGATAAATCCTGAGGGGATTTCACTGACCTTATCAGACCCAAAAGCTACAACTCTTGTTGCATAGGTCCTGCTTTACCTTGGTCTTAACCATCCAGAAGAAAAGTACAAAAACGAAATATAAGAAGTAAAGCCATGGTGTTATGTTGAGCTGTAGGGGACTCAGGTCAACAATTTCTGACATTGCCAGTCAAGCGGAAGACCCAATACTATTATAGGCTACTGGACTCTTTTAGAATATTTTGCTGAGTTTACACACCTATAATATTCAAATAATGGAACTTAACCAAAAAAGGGGATACAGATGAATGTCCATTTTGTATCTGTGTATTCAAAGTGGTTAGGATAGATATATAGTTACATTCTCTTAATGAATAGAGTGATTTGTTCTAATGGTGTTAGGATATCATGTCCGCATTTTGTACAGCAATTAATCACTAGAAAGAATGTATGTAATGTGTTAATTATTGAAACTGTCCTACCAATTTGATTTGAAACTGTCTCATTGCTATTTGTCTATCAATAAAATTATGGGAAAAAATTAAAAAAAAGAAATGTAAGAATAAATTCCAACTGTTTTTCTTGTATTTTGCTAAAATATTTTTCAAGGCTTTATATAATTGACAAGGTCTATGATCTTGATAATACATTTAGCAAAGCACTATTAGTTATGATTGCTTTTAGTTCAAAGAAGAGGGATCTTCCCATCCTTGGGTAGGATTTTCCAGCTTTATAATAGTTGTGGTGGGGGCAGGGAACTGTAGCAAGGAGAAGGGGAGCAGATGGAAAAACCCAGAGTCCAGGTAGAGATGAGGCAGTGGTGAGAAGCATATGACAGATATGACAGCTGGGACCCAAACCTGAGAGTGTCACACAGATAAAGATCCTACCAGATACAAAGAGTGAGCAGAAATAGACCAACTATGGTGAAAGAGGGAGGTGGGTTAGGAGTCCTGAGATTGCGGTGTATCACTGAAGTTGTTTTTAACACAGCTTAACTATTTTTCAAGTTTAATGAATGTTATGGAACTTCTACCAACCATGTACAATTTTCTTGCTTTGTGGCTATCACGATTTTTTGGTAGTGATCTGCAAACTGCTAAGCGTCCACGGAGCCCAGTCTAAAAACCGTTCTTATGTCATGCGAGTTTTTTTTTTTTTTTTTTTTTTTTTTTGCATTTCCCTAGGTGGGTGGGCACTGTTGAAGATTGATTGTCACATATGGATTAAGATACATCTTGTTAATTCTTTTTGGTTCCCTCAGTAATGAGAGATTTTCATAATTCCTTGCTCTTATTTTTACCTATCTAGAAAACCAAAATAAAATACAATAACTTAGATGGGGAAAAATGATTTTTTTTCCTGAGGTTTCCCAGTAGAAACTCTATTTTATAAACTTCTAGCAATTTGGAAGGTAAGAATTTGGACAAAGTGTTATTTTTACAATATTTTTGTGGTTCTGGAGATTGAACCCAGAGCCTCCTGCATATATGCCTCACCCAAGTTGAATTTCATTTGCAAAAATTGGTCAACTTTGGACTTCAGTACGAAGGTGATATTTTGAATCCATACTGATGAGAAATCAGTCATTCTGTACTGTATATTTTCTTAAATGAAGCAGAAAAGTGCATAATTTAGATAAAATACTCTGTTTAATGCTCTTCAAAATAATTGGGTGAGTTTTTTACACTCATTCAACTGTTTTTCTGTTCGTCTAACCATCTCACATACAGACATTTTTTGGTAGTTGATTATATGTAACACACAATGCAAAAGTTATTTTCCCTTTCGAAATGAGAGGATATTAATTTCAAATTCATTCTTTTAAAGTTAACATTTACACGGAAAAGAAACGAGCCTTTATGTTCAAGCCACATGTGACTTTTATGTTTTTTAAAGAATTTTCAAAATATTCGTTCTGTGAGAAATAGGTTTGAAAGTCAGATCATAAGGACACCAATTACGCAAGCAGATATGGACAGCACCATTGATGTGGTGTTCTTGTCAAATATGCATAATCTGCATCTAAATAGAAATAGTTGAGAAATCTGAGGTGAAGACTATTCCTCCAAATGACACATATATGGGTTTGCAACACAGTGAATTCATGAAAAGATGAAAACATATAATAACTGAAGATCTGAGAAAGTTATTTGGTCTATGGCTAAATATCAGTGAAATACATTTTTTAACTCTCAAATTTGAAATTACTCTAGAATACTACTAGTTTAAATATTTAATCACTTAAAAGTTTAAAATCTAAAAGAAAAAGATGTCACAGTATCTCTCTCCAGGACCTTTTTATTTCTCATGATATTATAGTCACCTGAATAACAGGAACATAATCTTTTTTCTTAATAATCTCCTTTATAAAGAGCAATAACACTAAGATTTGTTTAGCCATATAGACCATTGTGTGTGTGTGTGTGTGTGTGCACGCGCGCGTGCACGTATGCCTGTGTGCATGTGTGTTTCACTGGGAGATGAACTCAGGGGTTTTTCCCAAAGTAAGGATCTCAGAATTTCATAAAATTTCTATTTTGAGATGAGATCTTGCAATATTACTAAGTGGCCTAAGCTGGGCTGGAAGTGGATCCTCCTGCTTCATTCTCCGAGAATGCTGAACTTACAGAAATAAGCCACCACACCTAGCTTCCCATGTTTTCTTTATATTATTTTCACTCTCAAACTAAGAGCTTATTTAAAACTTCATGTATTGAGTTTCAGGCTATTGAGAATTGGACCCAAGTTTCTATTCTGCTGAGCCATGGTGATCTCACCTGCCCACACTCTCCTGAACCAGGGTTCTAAGCATACAGCAGACCCTCTGAGTTTAGATCTTGTGCATTTCTCAAAAATTATTGAATCCTTCTAAACTCCACTTTCTGCATCTGAGTTAAGTGAGATGATGCTTGTTGAACATTAATGGACATAGCTACTAACAAAATATAAACTTCCATGGCTACATTTTACAAATAGTTACTTTAGGCTTTACACCACTCAGCCTCTTTTATCCCTTCTTCCTGGTGGACAAAGAGAAGTCTTTCTTTCTTTCTTTCTTTCTTTCTTTCTTTCTTTCTTTCTTTCTTTCTTTCTTTCTTTCTTTCTTTCTTCCTTCCTTCTTCTTTCTCCTCCTCCCCCTCCCTCCTCTTCCTCTTCCTCTTCCTCCTCCTCCTCCTCCTCCTCCTCGTCGTCGTCGTCGTCCTCCTCCTCCTCCTCCTCCTCTTCCTCT
>NW_004524720.1:5412169-5422856 GCF_000260255.1 Octodon degus | reverse complement strand
TTCTTCTTTCTTCTTTCTTCTTCTTCTGGACAGGTTCAACATGTAATAACAAAACCTCCTCCAAATTTGTGGGTTGGTAGAACAAATCAAAAATACCAAGAGGCTGGCATGAGGCTTTGCTCCATTTCAAGATCTGCTCAGATGTCCAAGTGGAAGTAATGTTTACCACCTTGTCCTTGGGAATTATGTTGGTCAGCTTTCTGTTCCATAAGGACATTCTTGAAGTGAGTCATTTGAAGCGAGAAAAAGTTTACTTTGGCTCATAGTTCTGGAGGCTGTAGCCCAAGTGTGGATGACCCAACTACTCTGGAACCCTGCTGAGGGTGGTACATCATGGCAACAGTACCTAGTGGAGCACTGCTTACCACATGGGTCAGGAAGCAAAGAAGGACAGAAAGAGGCTAGGATCTCATACTGCTCTTTGAGGTGTTATGATCTACAGACCTCTCCCTAGGGCATGCCTAGTAAAGATCCACAACCCCTCCTAGTAGTGCCACTCTTTAGAGAATAAACTTATTCAGAACATAGCAGGAACATACATGCTCCTCAGGTGAGGTAGCAGGGAGCAGACCTTCTGGAAAAATCTCATGTAAACCTTCATTGCTTTCATTAGAGGTGACACATGTCATGTTTACTGTATTACCTTGACCATGCTGGGTACACAGACTCACCTAGCAGCAAGAAGCTGAGAGAGTCTCCTCATGTCCTGAAGAGGAAATCTGACAGAGGAAATTTCCATTGAAATCCTGGCATTACATGTTGACTGCTTTCTTGATTTTGCTTGAATGATTTTGTTTTGTTTCAGTGTGGAGTGCATGGTGCGTGTGTGTGTGTGTGTGTGTGTGTGTGTGTGTGTGTGGTGTGTGTATGTTGTTAAAGACTACTACAAATGTTTTCCATGGTCTCCTCAGATTTTTAGTTGAAAAATTCAATTTATTCACCATCCAGCCATTTGTGCTTTATACTATTATATTACTTAAAGACATTTCCAGAATTTACATCTGTTATGTTTTGTTAGACACAAGCAATTTATGCCTAGAGAATTTAGCTGTCATCTAGAACTATTCCATCAAAAGTCCATCCCCAAATTATTTAGAGTTCATGGTCATGGTTTACATTCTTTATGGAAGTATATACTCTGTGAATGTAAAAACTTAATGGAAAAAGATTACTCTCCATGCAGCATTGGTAATAATGCACACTTTCTTAAAACCATTAATACTAAATATTTGTGTAATCGTCAGATTCCAAGCTGTTTTAATTGTGGCTAGGCATCATGAGAAACAAACAGACTTAAAGTCCTCAAAGAGGGTTGATTATAACACATGCACTCAATGCCAATAATAATGAGAAAACCTCACAAGTATATGATGTTGAAAATAGAAGCAATGGGCTCAGTTTGAAAAGGGATTGAAAACATCAAATACTTAATCTTTTTATTTTTTATTTCTTAAAGCATTGGTCTGTAAGCATGATGACTCTCAGCCCATCTTATTATTTTTGTTTCCATGTGGTCAGAAACACAAGAGTCTCATTTCTCAGGATATTTTGAACTTTTAGTTTCAAATCCTACTATGAAATAGATGCAGTGGAAACAGATGAAAACAAAGGGCTTATTGTTGTGATTTTGTGAAAAGTGTTTTCTTTTGAGCAGAAGGATTCAATTCTGCACTTGATTTAAATTGGGCACTTAGGAGGTAATAGTCATTCCAAGGCATTAAGAGGGGAGAGCTGGAAGTGGTACCTTCATTCCAATGTCCATGACTGTGACCCCCTTCCACGGAGAGAGGACATGCGTAAACAAATGGTCCTTCTGGAGCCTATTAAGGAAGTCATTGAAACCCTCATCCGCCCTTGACTTTTCCTTTCCCTCACACCTGCAAATATAGTCCACTCTCACGTCATTTTGATTCTACTTCCAAAGCTCCTCTTGGGTTGCTTCTCTGTTCTCCTCACCCCCATTTTGCTCTAAAATGCCCATGCAGCATCTTGACATCTATATTCAGCCACCCACTGTCAGCTTCATGCTGGCGGAGCCTTAATTTAGGGTATGAGAAATACAAATCTAATGAGGACTCTCTCATTTTCTTCTGCGGGATGGACTTCAATGATGCTCACAAGCAGGATGGAGTCAGATATCCTCAGTAGGATCTTGATGACTTGTCCATCTCAGCTGTAGTTGTCTCTCACACAGTGGGGCCCTTCTATCTGTGTCTCATGAGGTATCTGTTGGGGACAAATTAAAATGAAGAGAAGCATCGAAGCAAAAACTCAAAGAGTTGTTTGGATAAAGATTCCATGATCTGGTGGACCACATACAGTAAAACCCAAACATTAACACAACTATTCTTTCTCAGTTCAGATGTGTTGCTACAAAATTTACCTTTCCTTTAATATGGTTTGACTAGAAAGTTTATACTTTAGAAATTCTGTTTGGAAGCAGGGCATTTCTGCAGAACGACCTTAGTGACACAAGGGGGAAATTATAGCTAGGTTCCTGTGTACGCTGTGTTACTATAAATTCATGACCTGGTTTCATAAATCTTCCTCTTTGCAAGAGCAACAGTTTTTAGTTTGGGGCTGAGGTTTCCAGAGCTTGTTTGTTTGTTCTCAATGTCTTCTAGTTCAGACAGGTTGATAGGAGCCCTGAATTGTGAACTGACCGGTTACTAACCATTCATTCATACCTGTTCTCTTTAAACTGTGACCATGAGTGAGGATAAGTCCAAAATTTTTATTTGGTATTGGTGTAAACTGGATGATTTATTGGTTAGAAGTAGAGATGATGGAATTTGCCTCACATCTCCATTAAGGCATGGCAAGTACGCCAATTCTGGCATAGATTTGTGTTTGCTTAGGAGGAACCTTTAGAGAAATCTAAACATTTCAGGGAGGCTAAGGCCATGACAATCCCTGCAACTGCTACATTAAGGTGAAATTGCTAGACATTTTCCCTTCTGTGCAGTAGAAAGAGAACCTGTCCTAGCTTTAACCATCCAACACAGCATTGTATGCTTGCAGGTTTACTCACTTCACATTTGTGGATATCAGCAACTCCAGGGGGAACCATGCTTGCCTGTGAATTTTCTTAGCACCTGCTACCATGTTTTTATATCTAGTGATATCTCAACAAATGTTTGACGGTGAAGTACTGGTTAAATGTATGGACTCACAATAGCAGTCGGCTAGTCTCCATGCAGTGGTTGGATGCGTGATTACTGAAGAGATTCTGAAAAGGGAGTTTAGGTAATAAGATACTTCTTGATTATTTCATTTCTTCCATCTAATTTTAGCTTTGGAGCCTTATTGAAAAAGTCATAAGATTCTTTCTCAATGATCCTAAGGACGGAGAGCTGTGGAGCTTTCGAACTATTAGCTGGGTGCACAGACATGGAAATGGAGTGCCTGAGATAGTGAGCCCCATACCCAGTCTCAAAGCTTGCTGGTGCCCAGGCTGGGACTGGGAACCCTACATTTCATAGTTTTTACCCTGATGCTCTTTGTATTTTATGGCAATTGCCTGCACTAGGGCTTTTTACTGGACATAGCTAAAAATATAAAAATATAACTTCAACTTAGTTTATACTTTTAAAGTTATGCCAATTAAAACTCAGACCACATAGCAAAGTGTCCAGAGTCATAGGATCTATTCACTACACATTTATTATATATAAATTCAAAGAACAGGATTTTGTTCATGCTAATGCTCCAAGCAAAAAAGCAATTAGGTTCTGTCTGCCTCTAAACTGTAGGGAATAGGAAAAGAAGCCTATCAGGAGGAAATGCCTGGGCTTAAAAAAATAATTTTATTATTCATAATAGAAGAATGATGCATTTTTAGTATATTTGGAAATTTATCTCTGAGATTTGTATCTTTTACTTACTTGTAAACCAAAACCTTTCACTATGTGGTTTTGCAAGGGGTTTGGCCTTCACAGAAATAGACACTCATTTTCTACCTGAAAGTGGGTAGATGAGGGCGCCTGTCCTCTAAAAAGTCTCTTTTTTGGTTCATAAAGTATATTGGATGAGTTCCTTTTAGCATAGCAAATATAAAGCAAATTTAGAACAGAAGATTGTTCTTTGAATTCACTGATCAGATTTTATTGAAAGGTAGAAATAATGTGACAATATTTGATATATTGATCCAATAATGTGAATCCTTTGACCTTTAAAAACAGTCTGTGCTTATACTTATGCTTTTTGGAAACACCTTTCACTCTTAGCTGGATCTTATTTTCAGTGCTTCGTGTCTGTTTTCGCTGCTCTATTTAGAATTCTAAGTTTTGACCTCCCTGCAGGTAATCCACTGCTGTTTCTCTCAGAGAACCATAGAAAGGGAACACTAGTTTATACTTTTTCTTTTTTGGGGTTTAGTGATTTCTTTTCTGTGTATACCTTTTAGAGGATATATTCAAGTGCTGGGCTAAATTTTAATGATTTTTTTTAAAAAAGAACAACATTTAAAAGTTGATAAAAGCCTAACTAGCACTCAACAGAATGCGTTCTGCTAATTAAAAGGCTCTCATTCTTACTCAGTGTTAACACCTGTCGAATCCCGAACAAACGTCTCAGTGTTAGTTCAGGTGGCAACGTATCTGTTGGTCGCAGAACTATTTCATGAGACAAAAGGAAGGAGGAAAGAATTAATTATTACTTACTGAGTTTGAATTAATAATTACTTCAGTTTCCGTGGGTTTCTGATGAGAATTATTTAAAAATCGAATTGTCCAGGAAAGTCTCAGTGTTCTGGGGCAATGGCTTTCTAAGAGGACACAGGACGATGTTTATTCTCAACATCGATCATTTCTATTCCTACTTAAACTTGGGAGGAGTAACTAATTGAACTGCTACCCTTTGGACTTTCCAGGAGATAATACATAGAAAAATATTTTCATTGCTACATGAGCCCTGATAACAATTTTTGCTAGTCCCTGACACCTGCATGAAAACTTTATCAAGATATATATGTATTTATTATTCACTTATAGCTTTAGTGATTTTACAAACCATTTATAGGAGAATTATAGTGGAGAAATATGTCCCATATATTTTTAAGCTTAAAAATTGTTGAAGATACAGATCTATGCCTGCTCTTAGGTTGACCCATCTAGTGTTATGAAAATAATTATTAGATGTAACTGTGGTGATTGTTTTTAAAATACATCTAGAAGTTCTTTGTATACCAAGTTTAAATATGGATTCCAACCAGATGCTCCTATCCTAATGTGGGATGAACTTAGTGACTTGATTCTAGTATGTAGAAAACACTGGAGGTGGTGCCTGGGGATTCTGGGCTGAGTTAGAAAGAAAAGAACAGCTTTTGCCCAGGTCATAGGGATGTTCACCTTGTGGGCTATGAGCCAACATGCAACCAGACCCACTCCTCTGGGGACAGCACTGGAGAGAGACCATGGACCGTGCATCTGGAAGGAGACTCTCAAGGACACAGACAATGGAAGAAACCTGGTGCTGTTCCAGCCTGACCAGCACCTGGCTGCATCCTCACCAGGGTCCCTAGACCCTGATTGCCCAGCCCATGTGCTCTGACCTGCAGAAGCCCAAAGACAGTGAAAGATGTTTGTGGTTTTAAGCCACTAAGTATTGGATGATTCTTTCAGTAGCCTACGTGCCTATGTGCCTATGTTTTTATTAATTTTAATGAGAAAGAAATAGCAATGAGACAGTTTCAAAGCAGGTTAGTAGGACAGTTACAATAATTAATACATTGCATATTGTTGTCTTCGTAGTAGTTATTCAGAGGACAAGATGGAGAAATGATGTCTTGTCTAAATACTATTAGTACAAATCTTTCTTATTGAACTATGAGAAAGTAGCTGTATATCTATCCTAACATAATTATTGCTGGGTTGTGTGATGGCCGAGTTTTAAAGGCCAAAATAGTGAATTCTATACCTGAAAAGTTCAAACCATCAGAAAAAAGTCTTTAAATACAGCAGATCTTTTAATGCCTCTTTACTAGGCCCAGGGAGCAATCTGATATTCCATATTGGAAGCCTCTGTCACAGACTGTTGGTCAGTCTGGCTCAACTCTGACTTGTCACTCAGTGATAGTACACTATGGACACTCGCCTTCAGTTCTAGGTAATGGATGACATTGATTTTTTTATTAGTAGCTCTGTGTGTGTGTGTGTGTGTGTGTGTGTGTGTGTGTGTTTGCATTTTTCTATGTTTTTGTGGTTTTTCTCATTTTATTGAAAAGGGCTAAATAATGTTGCTATACTTCCTTCCTACACTGAAAGTTGTCCTACCAAGCCAATATACCTACGGGTTGTCTGTCAGCTTTAAAGAAGATGTTGGAGAATTCTCAAGAAAGAAACACATATGATCCAAGGGAGAGAGAGAGGGTGGGAAGGAGGGAGGGAGGAAGGAAGGGAAAGGGAGGGGGGAGAGAGAGAGAGAGAGAGAGAGAGAGAGAGAGAGAGAGAGAGAGAGAGAGAGAAACAACCCTTGCTGACCCTGCTGTTGTTCTTCCTTAACCACTTGAATTTTAAACTAAGTATAACTTAGAAATTCAAAGACCCAACTGAAACTTTAGAATAAATTGGTGGGAACTGTCACAATTATTCATGTAAGTATAGTATAAACTAAGATTATGATATTTTTAATAAAACTAATCTAATTGACTATTGTCACCAAATTTTATTCTCCAAGGGCAACCTAGCATGTGTTATGCTGCTTAATTCATTCTAAATTAAAAGCAAAATCATATCCCCCAAAGATAAAAATATTTATAGTACAGGGGAAGACTGTTCTACTTCCTGAGCTGTGCGGGATTTCACTTACACCAACTTCCCTCCTCTTGGGAAAAGAGCCACGTAGCGCTGGCAGCAGCCGTGCTTCCTGATCCAAATTCCCTGTGTCACCGAGGGATGCGCCTGTTCTACTTTAAGAAAAGAAAGCTTCCAATTCCTCTAGTGTCCTGGGTTTGTTCCCATGAGCAAGGAAATGTGCTCTTAATGACTCTTAAAAATATAAATTTGAAAATGTACCTGAATATATCATTGAAGGAAATATTGTGTACCCGAATGATTAAAATATCATCAATTTTAATTCTTTTGCGTATGTGTATGGTACTGGGGATGAAACTCAGGGCCTTGTGCATACTAAGCAAGTACTGTACCACTGAGCTACATCTCCAGCCCTATCAATTTTAAATACAAGGGTTAATACCTTTGTTGCAGAGCATTCCTTCCATCAACATGATGGCAGGGTCTGTAGACAGCTGGTGTAATTTTCTGTGGGCCACAGGGCTGCTTTAGCACTAGTGATCCACTGATGTGCCAGGGTAGAGCTCAGGGACAGTCACCTCCACGCCCGAGGTGCCCTGTCCCATGTAGGTGCATGTGGATTTTCAACCAGAAGCACCGTGCTCTCCTACCACATTCATTCTGGACAAATGTTTGTAATTCTAAGGCCGAAGGATTGTGTTGTGTTGGCCTTAGCTTTAGTTATAATCTCCTAAAGTCAAATATTAGTTTATTTTGATGTAGCAAGATCGGTGACCAATAACTGAAAGAATATTGTCTTCACTAAACCAAAGGAAAATGTTCCAAGAGATTTGTGAGACATTTTATTAGGAAGACTTTTCACTGTGAGGAGCGAAGAATCTCATCTGTTTCATCAAGAGCATCCACATTGTTCCAGGCGGTGAGGCCCTAGTGGCACGAATGTAAAATTTCTTTCAACCTAGAGCTGCATAATTTAGTGAGAGGGTAAGCTATGTACACAGAAACTGGAATCAGGTTTAGAGAAAATCCTTTGAGCATTTCTACTAGTAACACTTTGTGTCTACCAATAATATTTGTTGATCGGTGTCATATTGCACAGTGAGGGACTTTGCATTTTATTGTTTCTTTGGACCCTTAAAAAAGCCTGCCTGGCCTTAATTATTGTATCCATTTTACAGATGATGTTGCTGAGAATCTGAGAAGTGAAATGCTTTGCTAACTTTCGCAGAGGCATATGGAGGGTCTGAGATTGTAATACCGGCTCCTGGACCTCAGAACTCTGCAATGGCTGCATTTTAAGTGGATGGAGAAGAGTTTCCTTCTCCAGTGGCAGAGATAGTGAGGGGACAAAGAGGCAGTGATGGCAACTCAGATGCAGCACACGCAGGGTGGCTTTCCTCCAGGTAATGTTCAATCTTTAAGATGGAGTAGGAGAAATTCAACCAGCCTCATGCTTGAAACTACAGAAAAGTACGGAGGCATCTTTTGTAATCCTAATTTAGCTGCAGCCTGGAGCTGTTCCTAACTTGGGAACACTGCCTAACTGACTCACACTGACAGTGATGAACATATTTTGGCTGACACTTTCCCCAAATTTGGATTTATTTACCTCATTAATATTTTTCTTTAGGCAAAATCTATTTGTAGTGCCCTTTCTATTTATAAAGTGGAAATGTTTTCTTTCCTGAATCAGATGACCCTCCATGAGAGGCAACTGAGAAGTGAGGAGAGGGGTGGCTTTGCTGTCCCACAAGCAGGATTTAATAAATACAATCTCTTTGTGAGGGAATTTAAACCAGATTCAGGGTAGCATTCCCTATGTACTGTTTTGGGGTTTTGAAAGTGTCGATTTGAAATGAAGTTGCCTATATTCTGAAAGCTGGATTTCTATTGTGCATGCCTAAGCCTGAACATGACTTCTGATGGAGAGGATGTGACTCCCCTGGCACGCTGAGTTCTTCACCACTGTGAGAACTCAACGTGTGGGATTAAAGCTGCTAGCCAGCCCTGAATTTTGGGATTCCAGTGCATACCTGTTTCATTCTATGAGGCTCCTCTCATGGGCTACCATGTTCAGAATCTTGTAAATAAGCCATGTTGGTGATACAGCCTTTCATTCAAGGAGATTCAAATGTCCCAAAGATCCAGAGATGAATCACACACACACACACACACACACACACACACACACACACACGCACGCACGCACATGCATGCACACACCTTATTTTAATATCTTCTTCCCCTTTCTGTGCTTTCTCCTCCCTCCCTTCCTATTTTCACAAAGTCTACATCCTTGTTTCCTATCATGTCTGTTTTATTTTGTTCTTGAAATTATTTGTATTTTGGATTTCTCATGAAAGAAAAAATATATGTTTAGCCTTCTGTGTCTGATTTATTTCATGTACTTATATGGTCTCAAGATCCATTCATTTTCCTAGAACTGCAGTGTTTCTTCAGTACGGCTGAGTAGTTCTCATTGTGCATAAATATCACATTTTCTTCATCCATTCATCTGTTGACTGACAAGACAATTCCAAGATTTGGCTATTTTGGCTATTGTGCTGCTATAAATATGGTATGTGTGTACATATCTCCATAGTACAATGTTGGTAGCCATTTTTTTCTGGGGTGAGATGAAATCTCATTGTTGTTTTCTGTTTGCGTTTCACCAATGATCAAAAACACTGGACATATTTTCATGTAAGTTTTAGCATGTGTACGTCTTCGTTTGAGGAATGTTTATTCATTTCAATTGCCCATTTTCTGACTGGATCTTTTATTTTTGAATGTCGGAATGTTTGAGTTCTTTATATGTTCTGGGTGTTAAATTTCTGTCTGTAGTGTAGCTGGCAAGATTTTCCCCCAATTCTATGTATTTCTTCACTGTCTTGGCTGCTTTCTCTGCAGTTGCAGAAGCATTTTTATTTTATATAATCCTATTTTTTCATTCTTGTTATTGTTTCTTACACATTTGGTGCTCTGTTCAGAAATTCCTTGCCTAGACCTGTATCTTTAAGGGTTTTATCTATTTTATCCTTTAGCAGATACAGTGTTTCTCTTTTTATATTTATGACTTTGATTCATTTTTATTTTATTGCAGTAGAGGGTGACGATCATAGTCTAAACTGATTATTCCGCACATGTATAATCAACTTTCCTACCACATTTGTTAAAGAGGCTATCTTTTCTCCAGCACATATTTTTTGGATGCTTTGCTAGAAATCAGATGTCCAAAGGTACACACAGTTGTAACTGCATTCTCAATTCTGGTTCCATATAAATTTTAAGATTGTTTGTTTCTAGTTCTATGCAGGCTATTTTGGCATTTTGATCCAAATTGCATTAAAACTATATATTATTGTTGGTATTATGTCTATTTTGACGATATTGCTTCTGCCTCTACAGGATCAGAGAATGTGTTTCCATTTTTGAATGTCCTCTTAATTCTCCTTTTATCAGGATGCTATAGTTTTTGTTATACTGGTCTTTTATTTAATTGATTAGGTTAATGCCTAGGTGTTTAATTTCTTTCTGAATTATTAGCAATTTGATTGTTTACCTTATTTTTTTTCACAATGGGTCAGTACATGTTATTAACTGTTATGTATAGATTTTGTGTCCTGAATTTTGCTGTGTTTATTAATTCTAAGGACCTTTTGGTGGAGTTTTTCCAGGTTTTCTATATAAAGACTATGTCATCTGTAATAAACATAGTTTGACCTCTTCCTTTTGTTTTCATATCCTTTTTATCTTTTTCTCTTATCTGATTGTGCCTCCGAAGCTTTTGAGAAGTATATTGCACAAGAGTGGTGAGAGTGGACACCCTCATCTTGTTCCTGATTTTAGAAGAACTGTTTGCAGTTTTTCATCAGTTAGTATGATGTTGGAAGTTGGATAGCCATAAATGGTTTTTAATACTAGGTTAGATCAGT
>NW_004524720.1:5400868-5412069 GCF_000260255.1 Octodon degus | reverse complement strand
TTTTTAAAGTTGAATGGATGTTGGATTGTATCAAAGGCTTTTTAAAGCATCTATTGAGGTGATCAATGTTTGCTATGTTTGTTTTATTTATATGGCATATTACATCTTTTGATTTATACATGTTGAATTATCCTTGCATCCCTGGGCTGAAGCCAAGTTGGTCATAATATATATGATTTTTTTCTAATAATTTGGTGTAACCTGTTTGTTGAGAATATTTACATTCATGTTCATTAAAAAATTGGCCTATAATTTTCTCTATTTGTTGGGTCCTTGTCTAGCCAATCTTATTTTGAAGTAATAAGTTGGCGGTGTTTTTCTTTTATTCCCTTTTAGTTTCAAAAAAGAGTTTGAAGACTATTGACATAAGTTATTCCTAAAGTTCTTGTAAGATTCTGTGGTGAATCCAATAGATCAGGTCCTGGGTTTTTCTTCCTCTATCAGCAGCTCTATCTCAATGCTCTAATAACTCCATCTCTGTTATTAGTCATTTCTGGATGTTTATTTCTTCTTTAATCCATATGTGGCTAGCAATTCATCAATTTCTATAGGTTCTCTAAATGATTGGAATAGAAGTTATTTGATATAGTTCTTATAATTCTTTAGATTTTGGTGGTGTCATTGTGACATCACCTTTTTGTTTCTAACTGAATTCATATGGATCTGTTCTGTACATCTCTTGAGAAGTTTGGCAAATATTTATCAATCTTGTTTACCTTTCAAAGGAATAGGTGTGTTATTTAATCTCCAGATGTTTATGCAGCTTTTCTGGTTTCATTTGCTATTGATTTCTAGTTCATTCTGGAATGATCTAACAGGCAACTTATTGTAGGTAATTTATTAATTCCTTTGTATATAAACATGCTGTATAATTTATTTTTGAAGTATATTACATGTGTTGCTGAGAAAAAAATGCATACTATATCATTCTATAAAACACTCTGTAGATACCTGTTAATTCCTTCTGTTCAGTGGTGTGATTCTACTCTGATATTTCTGTGTTACTATTTTTGTTTGATTGACCTCGCTGTGAGAATGGGGTATTCAAGTGACCTGCTATGATTGTACTGTTGCCTATCCTTTTATGTCCAGTAGTTTTTGTTTTATACAATATAGTACACAGATTTTGATGTACATACATTTATATTGTTATTTCTTCCTGTTGTACTGCTACTTCTACCAGTATGTAGTGACTTTATCTTTTCTCATTGGTTTTGACTTAAGGACTGTTATGTCTGAAAATAACTTATTTACTCCTGTTTTTGGACTACAGCTCCACAAAGTATCATTTTCCATCTCTTCCTTTTCAGTCTACATGTTTCATTTTGAATAAATTAAGTCTCTTACAGACAACATATGGTTGGGCTTTTTAAAAGTCTGAACTCCAAATCTGTATGTTTTATTGATGAATTAAGACCAATGGTGGTTATTAAGATATTTACTAAATCCTGCTATGGCATTATTTTTCCAATGTTGAGTCCTTTATTTTTTTGTTTTGCTTAATCACTGTCCCAGTTACGTGTGTTCTGTCACTTAGGCCCTTGTTGATATTGGTCTCCCTGTCCCAGTCTAAGAATACTTTTAGACACTTTCTGAAATGCTGAGTCCAGGAATTTCTCTAGGCTGTCCTTGTCATGCATTGTCTCTATTATTCCATCTATTCTGAAGGATAATTTTTCAGGATTTAATACTTTGGACTGACAACAGTTTTAAGGTTTGAGAAGCTTCTCTCCTGGGCCTTAACATTCTGATAAATCTGCTGTGGCCCTAATAGGCTTGGTTTTATAACTTATTTGATGGTTTTAGAATTCTTTAAGATGCCTTTCTGTAATTTTGATGATGATATCTCATGGAAAGAAATTTCTGCATTCAGTTATTTGTATACCTTCCTGATCTCAATATTGTATTCATCTTCTAGATTTGGAATATTTCCTGGTTTGGTTTCAGTGAATAATTTTTATGCCTTTGGTATTGTCCTCCAACCTTTTCTTTATTGTATTTCTTAGGTTGTATGTTTAATTTGTGGTGGGGGTTAGCCTGATATGACCATGAAAAATACTATTTAAAGTAGAGCACGGGGGCCTGTCCCTTAGCTCAGCTCTTTAAGTGGCTGCTTCAACAAAACAGTCAGGCTCAGGTTGCTGTGGTTCGATCCCCACAACTCAACCCAGCCAAACCTGCTCTGAAGGCATTTGGAGCAAAAAATAAAAATAAATAAATAAATAAAGTAGAGCACAAATTCTTAGTCTCCATTTCACACATACTAAGACTATCTTCTCTATAGCTACCTAGCTAGATCTATATCTATCTATCTATCTATCTATCTATCTATCTATCTATCTATCTTTCATGATGCCTAAGTACACATATGGGGATATATATGCATATGGTGATATATGTATATATGCATATGGTGATATATGTGTATATATAATATATATGAATAATATATATAGAGAGAGAGAAAGAGAGAGAAAGAAGATAAATAATGAAAGGAAAAAGAGAAAAGAGAGGAAAAGCTCACTCAAAGAAGATACAAATATAGAATTCTGTCAATCATATTCATACTTCAATGCTAATTGGACCAGTGTGTTCTTCCATAGCTCAATAAAGGAAGGAACTTGCCTTGTTGACATTTGGTGGTGGTGGTGGGGCAATGAGCTCTAGTTCTCTGTGATTGTGACTAGAAGGTGCTTAAACTGTTCCCCCTGCCCAGTGATTTGTTGATTACCAGTGAGTAAAGGGGTTTGAGAGTTGGGTCTTCCTTCTTTCCATTTCCTCCCAGACAGACTTCTGTTAGGCTTCAGCTGAGCTCCTGTGGGTATGGCTTGCTGGGTATTTTTATCTCTGTCGTCTGATCTTGCATCATCAAAGATTTCAGAAAGGAGCCAGCAGAGTAAGTGCCTCTGCTGCTCTCTAGAAGAGTATCTTTAATCCTAGTCACCTTCTCTTCATTATAATCCTTAAAACTGATTACACCTACTCCCTCCACACCACTCCAGGTGTGTGCTCTGGGCAACACTCCATCACCCCTCCTCCATTCTCTGGGCCAAAGTCTCTGTCCATCCCTCCCATGAAGTTTTTATCCATCCCTTGAATACTATGGTGCCAAGGACTTGGCAAGGAAGGCCTTTATGCTTGAAGCTCAGGTATGTGTAGAAGACAATGGGAGGGAATCACGTAAGTGTGGTGTTTAGTTGACTTTGATGAATGAACTCTGGTGCTGAGCTCCGTGGTGTTTTAGAGTGCATGCAGTAGATGGAATACTTCATGGCCACAGAGCTTGGTAATGTTTGGGATAGCAGTGGGATATATCTACTCTGCACTGCCCCAGTGTCTCTCTTTTACCCTCAAATCATACTAATCACAGCTGCTCCATGCCTCTGCCTGGGTCTGGTCCTTATCCAGAACCTTGCATGTTCTTGTCTCTTTCTGTCCCTAGGGCTTATCTGTCCTAACTCAATTTCTGCCCATTGATTATTTTAAGGTGCTAATCTGAGGAGTGACCTCCAATAAACATCTTACTTGCTGCCTTCTGTCTTCCAGTGGGAAGAAAGCTAGTGTTATCACACAGTTCTTTATAAAACTAGTTTGCCAAATAAATGTTACCAGGTCTTGGGTTGCTTGTCTCTGGTTTTGAAGTTAGATTCCAGGTTTTTGTTTTGGGTACAGAATTGATCAAAATGAGCAAACAGCAGTTGCTATTTATTTGAATAAGTAAAAGTGAAGACTGAGAGGAGAACCTGGTACTGTAGATTCAACTGTAGCTAAATGAAAGGAGAAAAAGCAACATATAAGTACACCCTGGAGGAAGCAGGGTGAGCTCCCATGAGGAAAGCCACAACAGCCAGCTCTTGTCATCTGTGTCCTTTTATACCACCCAAATCTTGAGGATATCCATAAGGAACATCTACATGTGGGTCTTGAGAGGCAGTACTAGGTCCCTTGACTTAGGCTGATGTCAGGTGTGGGTCATCCTACTGGAAACCTGTGAATTCTTACAAGAGGTCCCCATGCAGGGCTTTAGGTACTGTTCTGTTCTGAAATTTTTGTAATTAATAGGTCACACCTGCTTCCTCACCAGCTTCCTCACCATACCCTAATCTCCTATCTCACTAGGACAGGTGGGCACTGGGCAATGACTGCCCAAACCCCAGCCCCACTGTTGTACTCAGCTTCTTCCCTCATGGTGTTAGATTGATTCCTAAGATGGTGCATTATTCAGACACGAGTTCTAAGCAGTAAAGGATCAAGCTATGACCTCTTTTCTCTGACCTTGGAATCCATCTAGCAGGTGTCTCAAAGCTACTTTCCCAAGTTTATATTTTTCCTCTGCCCCAGTTTCTTCGCACCTGTGGACCCTGGCAAGTGTTCTCTAAACATCTTGAAAGCACTGATAACTCTGATCCACCATGATGGAAAAGTTATAAATATATTTTTAAAAATGTCGTTCTAACTTCAAAGCAGAATAGTTATTTAGCAACAGAGGTGGACTTGTGTATTTTGGCTTGAACTTGTTCCGGCATCAGACAAAAGTTGAGAGAGATTAGATTAAGAAAAACAAAATCAGCTATTCTTAAAAAGCAAAGACCCCAGAGGGGAAATTACTTGTTCAGTTTTAATGAAAAGTTCAGTTGCCCAGATTTTTCCTGAGACATTGTCAGATTTATCTCAATTACATGGATAAATTGATCAGAAACATTTTGTAGATCTAAAATCATTACTTCAATTTCATGTTGTTTATAAACAAATATTTATTATAAATATTTATAAACAAAAACTCAAGTATTGATTTTTTTAAGAACTTCTTTTCCAATTGCTGGTATGTCTTCTCCCTTTTCACAGCCTTGAAAACTGTGTCCTCACTGATGATATAATGTTATGATTTATGGTAGAATTTCTGAATAGCCACAGTGTAGAAGATGTGCGTCATATCCCTCAGCATTCAATTGAGTACAAGAGCAGCTTGGTAAACATCCTCAATGTGTATGTCTTGAATATTGCAGAATGGGCACATTGTATTATACATATATACATAGTGCTATTTCTCTACTATTGACAGCATACTTAGAATCACAGCATTGCCTGAACGGGTTTTCCTGAATATCAGTCAGTTCTCAGTAGATCATGGACAAGAAGGGAATTTTAATGGGTGAGGTTGTTGGGTTTTATGAATAGGAGAAGGGAGGCTTTCTTTCATAGTTTGTGAGAAGAGGAAAGGGAGGAAATAAAGACAGGAACAGAAGAGCAAACCTGCCTTTCTGGGGTTGTAGGAGCTGAGGCTTAGGCTAGAAGTGGAAAAGGGGAAGTGATTATCTAATGTCTAAAATTCCAAGACCTTAACTTCCTGGTTACAGTTTGATTTTGTCCAAAATTTAAAGGCGTGACACCATTTAAACCTGACACCACTTAAACCTGAGATTAGGGTCACCATTTAAACCTGAGATTAGGGTCTTCGATTTTACATTTGCTCACTTTCAGATGATATTAATCATTTGGCCAGAGATCAGTTGAAATAAATTCCCACAGTCAAATAGTAATTATCAGAAAAATTTCTCATTAAACTGGAAAGAAAAGCCTTTCTACCATAATTATAAATCCCTAAATTTGTAAATGTGTAAATTTCTCTGGCTCTTCCTTCCTTCCTTCCTTCCTTCCTTCCTTCCTTCCTTCCTTCCTTCCTTCCTTCTTTCTTTCTTTCTTTCTTTCTTTCCTTCTTTCTTTCTTTCTGAAGCCTTCGTAGAGGCTTGGTCTGTATTGGGTGTCTAATGTACATTTTGTTTTGTGGATCACACAAGCTATTCATCACACTTACGGAAGCAATACAGCTCTTTCAGGTCAGCCCAAATGATTGAGCCTTGTATGAAAGTCTCCTGCAGTGACCAGAGGACAACATAGTGATGTCTCTTTAGGCCCATTTGACAAAAGCAGTAAATTCTGTTCCAAAAAGCTGTGTGGTTGCAGACACTGTGAACAGCAGGAAAATTCTTTCACAATTCAAGGACCCTTGCTGCCTGAAATGAGAGCTGCCAGGGATGGCAAAATACCAAGTGGTTTTTTTATTGTTATTGTTCTATTACTACTTAGTAGAGGGGGAAAAATTGCTAACCAACTCATCTTACCCAAGTGTCCTAGTTAATAGATTGTATTTTCATGGGGAATCTGCTTTTAAAAAGTTATATTCTATCAAGTTTTAAGTTTCCTTTTTGTATCCACATGCACCAAAGGAAGATTGAAATGTAATTGGTAATATTTTCAGTTATAATTTATCCTCAGTAATAAAATTAGGTAACCTGATTCTTTGCACAGATTATTAATTTCTTCCAAGATCATATAGGTGTTTTAAAATATATTGTCTTGACTGTCAGGTTTCATTCTTTGGTGCTGGACTGAAGACATGACTGTAACAATTATAAAAACATGCAGATAACCACCCACAAGAGTAAAACCACGGGCCCTCAACTGATAGACCAAAGGGACTGTGTTGATTCAACCTGAAGAGAATGGTTAGTTAATGACAATCTTCCTAATACATGCATGATTGGCACACAGGAAATGGTGAGAAACAGTTTTCCATCTTTAGTTGGAAAAAAATATGACTAAATGGAATTGGGCAGTGGTGTGAAGGATTCAACTGAGGCTTAAAATCCTTGAAAAGGAATTATTAAGTATGTGGGTGAGAGCCAGAATGTCTTGTCAGATGGTTGAACAAATGAAAGACTCTAGTCCACTTACCTATTTTATTTTTAACCTACCTTAGATATCCTTTTACTTAATAATAGTGAGATTAAATTCAAAGGTTTGCTCAGCTTTTCCGTATTTTAGCATCGTCTATCTCTTATCATGATATGAACACATGTTTTAGGGGAGTTATCAGTCCATGATTCTCTGTCTCCAAGGCAAGAGTTATCATGGTGGAAGGGTGGGGGGAAGAAAGCTGCTCAATTCATGGCACTTGAGAAGAAGAGAGCAAGGAAGAACAAGAGAGGGAGGGAGAGAGGGAGAGGAAGAGGGAAGGAGGGAGGGAGGGAGAGACATATTAGCACCACTGTGATCTAATTACCTAAAGGCTGAACACATGACACTTTTGGGTGATGTTTGACCCAAACCATGACAGTATGGAAGGAACTTTGTTAGCAGAATCATATAAAAAAACAAGTCTTCTATACTGCTGATCTGAAATACACCTGCGTCACTTTCAAATTTTTATTTGGAAGGGTTTTTAAAAAAATTACCTCAAAAGACATTAGGAGCAAAGGTAGATTAATAAGTGTGATTTACTCCTTAAAGCAAATAGTACAAACCTATTTAAAATATGATGATTATATAATAAATTTCAAGATCAAATTTTGAATAATAATCACGGCTGTCCTATAACACTTGGACTACACATAAGTGTTGTATATAACTAGGGGATGTATTTATCATTTAAAGTATATTTTCAAAAGCAATAATATAGACTTTCAGAAAGGTATGAGGATAGCACAACACACCAGCACACACTGTACCTAGTTTCTGTGTTTTTTAACATTTACATTGGTTGGGTTACTTGTTAAAATGAATGAATCAGGGCTGAGGAGATAGCTTGGAGGTCTACGTACCTGCCTAGCAAGTGCAAGGACCCAGGTTCGATCTCCAGTACTACAGCATTGCCAGCCACTGAAACCGGGCATGGTGGCACATGCCTGTAACTCCGGCACTGGGGAGGCTGAGACAGGAGGATCACTATGAGTCTTGGCTGTGTAGTGAAGCCCTGTACCAAATAATAAATAAATAAAAAGACCAAAAATAAAATAAAATAAAATAAATGAATCATTTGTAGCATACATGTATAGCATCAGCAGAATTGTGCACGTAGACCCCTGTGGGAGTAATCTACTAGAAGATGTTGCTCATGGGAAATCTTTTCTTGCTTTTGGTCTCAAGAGTCAACAGACCATTGCAGTATGTTTGTGGTGACTTACCATTAATCTTTCAATTTCCCTGAGACTTAATAGTGTTGAGCATCTTTTTTTTTAACCTTACTTTTCTTTTGTATCTCTTCTTTGGTGAGGTGTTTATTTAGATTTCAGTCAGGTTGTGTGTTTTGTTATTGTTCTATTTTAAGTATTTTTTCCGTAATTTGATACTAGTTTTTTTTTATTAGACTCCTGTCTTGCCAATGTTGTCACCCATGTGAAGCTTCTTTCTTCTGTTTTCTTTCTTTTCTTTAAACCAGGACCTGGTGCATGTAGCCAAACATTGTATCCCTGAGCTGCTTCCCAGCCTTTGCTTTCCTTAATAACATCTTTTGCAGAGCAAAAGCTTCTTGTTTCAATACAATTCAGTATATCTTTTCTTCCCTCACAAAGATCACATTTTTATATTAACTCATTGCCACACCAAGATCAAATAGTTTGTTTTTTCTTCTAGAAGTTTTAAAGTTTTGTATTGTATTTATATCTCTCTAATCCTTTTGAGTTAGGTTCACTGAAAATTTTCAGAGAGAGAGAGAGAGAGAGAGAGAGAGAGAGAGAGAGAGAGAGAAAGAGAGAGAGAGAGAGATTCAAGTTTATAAAACAAAACGACAAATAGAAATAGGAACAGAAAAAGTAGTAAATACTGTAAATGAAACTGCTGTCATATCTGGATATTTATACTTTTAAGTGGGAACTAGGTCCATGGAAAAAAATGGCTCACCCCTCCACCACGTCAGAGAGTGTGAAGAAAGGAACCATCAAAACACACTGCCCATGTGTTGTGAGCAGGAGCTGAGAGAGGGGTAGTTGTAGGCTCAGGCCAGGCTGATCATGCTGGGCTTGTCCTGGGCTTGTGTGAAGCAGCATCTTAGGTGTGAAGGTTAATTTTATGTGTGAACTTTAGTGGGGAAAAGCGTACCCACACATACAGTTGAACATTCTAGGTATTTCTATGAACACATTTTTGGAGGAAACTAACATTTCAATTAGTGGGCAAGTGGACTGCTCTCTAAATGTGGGCAAGCTCCAATAATTCAGCTAGAAGGTTGAGTAGAAGATAAGACCAGTGCTTCTCTGGATGAGAGAATTTTCTTCTGATGAATTTGGAGTGAAGCATCAGTTCTTCAGTCTTTAGACTCCCCTGGTTCTCAGGCCTTCAGACTTGGATCAGAACACAGCATCATCTCTCCTGGATCTCCCACTTGCCAACTCGACCTGCAGATCTAGGGGCTTTCTTGCCTCCATAATTCAGTCCGCCAGTTCCTTACATAGTGTTGGCCTTCTCTGTACATGTGCTCACTGAGTTGTATGTTGAGTGTCCTTTTAGTTTCCTGTGTAGTAAACAAGTATTCCACATTCTGGAAGTGACTTGGCAAAAGGCAGTTCTGGTCAGCTGGCTGTGCTTATAACAGGACCACTTTTCTTCCTGCACTTTTCTTCTCAGTCTCCCAGGATAAAAGGCCATTGCCATATTGGCTGGGGAAGCCTCAGTCCCACAGCTACGTCAGTTGCAGTTTGCTGTCCTGGATCTGTCTAAGCAGTGTTACTTTTTGGCATTAACTAATCCAGCAAGGTCTGTCTGAGTAAGTGGAAGGGACTCTTTTTTCTGATGAAGGGGAGTGGAGCACCCCTCTCCCCTGCCTGCTCTGGGTGATGTGCAACCAAGGGAGTGGAGCACCCCTGTCCCCTTCTTGCTCTGCAATGGACTGCATGCAGAGTTGCTCCACGGGCAGCTCACCTCTGCAATTAAGCAAGGTCCCAGAATGTGAGCCTTGGAAGTGAAATCTGCTCAAGGCAAAGATCCAAGTCTTCATTCTGCTTGAACGGAAGAATGAGATTAAAAGAGAAAAATGGCTGCATTGAGGACAGAAGACAGAACTCCATTTCACCTCAGTCTGTTTTAGCAGTTAATTTCTTCTCAAGAGGGACATTAAGTCTTTTTACCTGGCAGACAGGCTCTGGCTGTTTAAACCCAGTGTGGGCCATGGAATGGAATGAATGATTAGATTTTACATTAGTCAGAGAGACACAAGGTGCGTATTATTTTCCCCTGCCTTTCGTCATGAAATATGGGCTACCCTTCCACTGAGTATTTGCTTAACCAGGTCATACAAATTCTTAATTCAGGAAGAGGAAAAAAACAGTGTCTGAGAATGAGGGCCTGCACACTTGAGAACATTTGCAGGTGTCTTTGGACAACAGGAACATACTTGTTTACCTTCCCTGCACTTTGCCAGTATCTTTGCTCACCATAACCAATGATCCTGGCTGGCCTAACCTTCAGATGGGAAGTGTGCTCTGTGACAAGGAATGATTGTGAATTTCTTGTTTCTGAGAAAAAAAAACATACATTTGTATAGGAAGGAAAATACTATGAGCTTGCGTGTTATCAGTTTCAAACTTATAACAATTTCAAAGGTAATCTCTGAAGATAATTGGAAATGAATCATTTAATGAATTTTTAGGGTTTTAGTTATATCTAAACTTCTAGTGAAAATTGAGTAACTTAAAAGTATTGTAGATGCAAACATTGTCTGACAAGGTCCTTAAGTCTTACTTTTGCACTGATGTTTACATGATATGGATTTCAACGCTCTTCACCCAAAATTATGATTACAGAATCTTCTTGAGAATTCTTGCTTTTGCCAGTCATGCCATTTTGCTAACTGTTGTCTGTTTATAGTTCAGTTCAAAGTTATGCTGTATGTTAAGTGATAAAACTCAAAGTCCATAGAATGGAAATCTAGAATTCTGTAAAGCCTTCCAGTTCAGTCCATGAGCCTGAATGGAACCTTAGTGTGGAGTCAATGAAAGCTTCTGCCCACCAAGAGTGCTTAGAGCCTGAAATTCTACCAGGGAATAGCATAAGTATGTGTCCCCCGGGGCTTTGAGTTAATGGGGAAGAAGATAAGCACTTTTTCCTACTTAAAGGAAGAACATAGCAGATTAGTCAGTCTGGCCCACTAGCCAGAGAAAGATGTTGAAGGCAAGTTCCAAGAAAATGGTTGCAGCATTGTGAGAAAACAAGAATACTTGTTCAAATGTTAGAAATGAAAAAAAATGAATTCCACTGAAAAGAAAACAATTTTGCTGTCATTATCTTCTTTTATAACTAAACAAATGTTATTCACCAAACTTCAATATTATGTTAATACCAAGAAAAGCTTTTGTGCCTCGGTGAAACTCAGAGTGGCTCTCAGTCTCTCTCTGTCTCTCTCTGTCTCTCTGTCTCTCTGTCTCTCT
>NW_004524720.1:5387609-5400768 GCF_000260255.1 Octodon degus | reverse complement strand
AGGTAGAAAAAGTTTATGCATTTAAAAATAACATAGATTGCATTTTGGGGGTTCACTGATTTGATACCAGATGCAATGAGTATATGATTGCTTCAGCCTGGGGAGGAGCATTCTAGCTTTCTGTACTTATGTCTTTTTGTGGAGATTGAAGGATGTGTCCTTGGTTACAGAAAAAAAAATCTCCTTTATGGAACTAGTTGACCCCTTTTGGGGTCTCTGAAACATTAGTGACTGTAAAAATCCACAAATGTCCAAGGATGTTTTTGATTAGTAGCTTATTAGGTCTCAGGTACTATGTGCCCTTTTGTGATGTAGTTCTCATCTTGCATTAGGATACAGAAACTCCACTTGATTACTCGGAGGTCCCCTCATAGCATCACCTGTGTTCAGTACTGTTTTGAGACTGAAATGGCTGTGGCTTCAATGCACATAGCCAAATAAATAATATTCTCACATAACATGTTTCAGGCTGCCCCCGCATTTCCTTGCCAAGTGGGCATCTGGTTTGAAACATGGCTCTATGTTAGTCTTGCGGGATGGTGTTCATGGGGCTTGGATCTGTCTTGGCTCCTGACCTTAGTGAGCAAGGGGGTGTCTGAAAAGCAGTGTAATGGCAGCTTTGCTTTTCCGAGCATTATTCAATTTTGGTTTTTGGCTCAGCTCACTCATCAGAGGCTGCTATTTCCAGCTGCGCTGCAGGCTCTCCCACAATTTAATTCTTTGCTTATTTTTTTTAGAAATCCTCCATCCAACTACCACAGTGGTGTGCCAAAGTATGAAGATGACTCTACACCTCAGCTAATTCACGGGAGAGAACAATTTTCAACTGAATCCAGCCTCACTAATGCCAGCCTAAAGAATCCCCCTTGGTTATCAGCCACTCTGGAGACTGCTGTGTAAATCCAGGTTTTGTCTTAAGAAATATAGATATAATACAATATGATATGATGTGATGTGATGTGATATGACATGATATGATATGTAAATGCAACACACTGTATATTTATTGACTTGGGTATTGACTTTATATTTATGAAGAGTTTGTGTAGCTCATGGATCAAATCAAATCCCCTTAGCATTTCCTAGAAGATGCTTTAGAAGAATTATTAATCCTTAACCTTTATGCTATGATGAACTCACCTTAGATGGAAAAATAATAGAAATATCTCCACCATTCATTTATTTATTGAACGCTATTACTGTAACTTGAATTTTGCAGGCACAGAAAAGAGCCAATGTATTTAGTGTTAGCTGGTGCTAGTGTTTAAAGAGACATTAAAATAAACTGTCACGACAGAAAACTACTATGTTTACTGAGCATTGAGAACAAGCACTAATCTAGAACTTGAGGATATAACAGAAAACAAGACACATAGAAGCTTCGCTTTAATGGAGTCTGGATTTCTGTGTGGGCGGAGAAAAGGTAAATGAAGAAGTAACTGTTTACGGCTACTTCTACTCGCAGGGATGAGACTTTGGCAGAGATTTGAGGCCTTCAGAGAGGAAGGGGCAGGCACCTGAGGGCCTGGTCCAGGAAGACTCTGGAGGAGCGGCTTGTTCAAAGGCCCCCAAGCAGGTGAGCATGGTTTACATAAAGAACCAGAAAACAGCACTCCATGGAGAGTAGCAGGTGACTGAGAGAGCAAGAGGAGTGAGAAGACACATATAAAAATGTCCGCACGCCACTCAGTGGGGTCAGAAGCTATGCACCCGTGAGCAGCCTGTGACTGGGTAAGAGGATCTGCCAACTAAACATTTAAATTTTAAGTTCTCCAAAAAGACAAGGGCTAGACCTACATCAGAAGTCTCTTTAATCTTCGTGGCATTTACAGCTACCTGAGTGGGATTATTTCACCTTCAACCACTGAGTTGTGCAAAAGCACACTTTTCTATCTTCCAGCCCACTGCAGTAAGAATTTTGTATAATTGAATGATTTACTTTTTGTTAGCAGTCACTTGCATTTGAGTTCTTTACTATCATATTTATTTAATTAGCACTGTCAGGGATTGAATACAGGCCTTTCTCACTGGGTTACATCCTCAGATTTTTTAATTTTCGTTGTTAATCTTTTTTGAGTCAGGGTCTCACTAAGGTGCCACATGGCCCTGATAAGCCTATGACTTATGAGCCTCCTGCCTGAGTTTATATGCTGGATTACAGGTGTGTACCACCATGCCTGTCCTTCATTTTGTGTAAATTAGAAAAAGTAAACTATAAATTGCATTGGGAGAATTTAAAGATAGTTTAAGGCTAATACCTAAGATATAATATGCTCTAAAAAGTGCTAACTACCATTAAAAGTAGTAACAGTAGTATGTTCTGTGACCTTATTCTTATGTGTATAAGGAATATAAAGCACAATACTCAATAAAAGGAATATTAAACTGTGCAGAGCTAGTTTAATAAGTTGGTATGAGGAGAAAAAAGACAAATATATCATTCACTGGGTCCTTGTGGCTGACAGGACACTGGGAACTTAAGCTTGGGAGAAAGATCATTTTATAGAAGAAGCAGAATTTTGGCAAAAAATAAAAATGATTTAGGACCCGATTGTTCTGAATTTCAATTCATTGTACCTCCATATAAATTGATAGACTAAATTGATTTTATGATTAGTGTAGAACAGACTATTTCCTTTTTTCCCAGCAATTAGTTTGGATTTAGTGTTCCTGCTAAGTTTTCCTAAAGTCCTCGTTGTGCCGTGACCACTGTAACTGTGTATGAAATGACACAGAACTTAGAATAGGAAGAACTTCTTTGACTCTGTGACTTTAAGGCATTTTGTTTCGGAGAAATCACACAGTAGGTGCTGTCCACGGATACTTTTCCAGAGTTTTTTGTATCCCTAGCTCCTTTTTCCCCCCGAGAGTTGTTCCTGTCCCTCAGCCCATCTGGCACACGCGTAGGACAGCGTCACTGCAGGCACTCCGCAGGGCATGCAGGAAAGAGTTGCCTGGTGCTGAGCGACTTGCTTTCTTGAGTCATTCGAATGGATGCAGAGCCCCTGGAGAGTGAGCGCCGCAGGACACACGATCGTCTCATCGTCTGTTCGATCTCTATTTTTTGCTTGCTGGGAATGGTCAGTAACAGGAAGAGCTACAGTTATGGATTTCATATTTTTCCATAAAATATTTCCTATTTGGTCTGGCTTTCTCAAGCGGCAGGAATGATGGATTTTACAATTATTATTTTTATTATGATGCGGGGGCTAGTGAGGCTGAGTTCCCTTGACAGGTATAATATTTTTTGGACAGCTGTAGCTGATATTTAAAGCATGCCGGAAAGGGGACAAGAGTCCACCCACACCCAGAGGGGCTACTGTTTATGTCAGAGTTAGCTATAGCTCCAGTTTGAGGTACAGACATTGCTTTCAGTGAAATATATTCCTCAGTTTTTTAATTAAAATGAAATACTATGCATATATATATATATATATATACACACACACACATAGCTATAGTTTAAAACTCGATCACTCTTCTGAAACCTGCAATTCAAAGTCTTTTCTCTCTCCTAAATACCTGAGTTTTGTACTCCCGAGGCAATTACATTCACTCACATGATGCTTCCTGTTCATGCTTCAGTAATCCTCAATAAATGTCAGGTTTGCACATTCTCTTTTCATTTGTCATTGTGGAATAAGGGTATTTAGTTCTTTTCCTCAAACTCCACACTACAAAAATATGTCCACCTTCTATTCTTCTAAAATAAAATATGTTGAAAATGTTAATACTTAGTATATCTAATTATTATTCAAGGCTGAGACATATTTCATACTTGTAAGTTATGCTTACATTTCATGCCTTTATAATTTTTCTCCTAGAATTAATAGCTTTTTAAAATCAGTTGATTATGTTTATTTGCTTTACAAAATACTTCAGGCACTCAGATTTTTCCAGGTAGTTAGAGGGGTATGAAAAATTTTTCCTTGTACCCGTCAAGCGATTTGAAAAACAAACAGCACAAGTACCACTGAAACTGTAGATAAATTGGTTTTTTATGATAATCTTCTTTCTGCCCACTGGAGATAAATGCCATAAAAGTTTTGATTATTGTTCTCATAAGGAATTTACAGTTTTACTTAATAAATTTTTAACCTTAAAAATATTAAAGGCATATTTTTACCTTTACATAATTATATCATATAGTGTATATGAATCTTGCTTTTCCCTATCAGTGAGTGTTTAAGATTTCGAATGCTTGGAACTTTGATTCATTTTGTTTTTATGAATATTCTATTGCTTTTCTATATACATGATGTATTTTTTACTTCCCTGGCTTCTTGATGGAGATTTGGTTTATATTTAAATTGGGCTATGGATGTACTACTGCAATAGTTCCACCACGAGCTTCCTTGTACACAAAGATGAGACTCTTCATGAGATGTATATTGGGCAGGGTCTACGGTGTCTCATTACACAGATTGGACTCCTAGTGATTCTCCTGTTTTCAGCTTCTCAAGTGCTGGGATTACAGGTGTGCGCCACCTCGCCCAGTCTTCTTCATGGTATTTTTACAAGGAAGTGGAATCTATGGGTTGTGGAGCTTGCCTCAGTAGTTCTGTCAGAGGATCTGTACAACTGTCTAGAAGTTCAGGCAGAGTCCAACCCCATCAGCACTGAGTGAAGTTTCCCACATGCTTGCCTTGCATTTGCTACTTGTTAACTGTCAATTCCAGGAGTATAAAATAACTTCTATTGTTGTTTCATTTTGTATCGCTCTTCATGAGTTTGTTGGCCTATGGTGTTTTGTAGGTCTTGTTTGCCTTTAATTTGGGAATTATGTCTTTACATTTTAGTTATTTCCCTTTATAAAATTTCCCAATGTAGCCTTTCTGTGATTTGTAATTTTCTTTGTAGTGTCTCTTGATATTTTGATATTTTAAAATAGTTGAATATTTTTAAAAATCATTTATTTATTTATTTTGTACAGTGTCTCACTATGCAGCTCACACTCACAGTGATTCTCTTTCTCAGCCTCCCCAGTGCTGGGGATAAGGCCTGAGCCACTACATCTGGTTTGGGCACCAGCATGGTACGCCTGGGGTTCTAGGGCCAGCATGGCACACAGTACCAGGTATTGAACCCCAGTCTTTGTGCTTCCTAGGCAGGTGCTTAGACTGCCGAGGTAGCTCCCCAGCCAGTAGTTCAATATTTTTTTCTGATACTGGAGATTGATCCCAAGGCTCCCACACTGAGCTACATCTTCAGCCCTTTTTTATTTTTTATTTTGAGACAGGATTCTACTACATTGCCTAGGCTGGGCCCAAATTTATAATCTTGCCTGGTCCCCCTCTGTGCAGGACTACAGGTGTGCACCATCACCAGGGGTAAAAAGACTGCATTTGTAAATCTTTGAGGGGGCCTGCTGGTTAACTCAGTTGTTTAAGTGCCTGCTTAGGCAAATGCAGTCAAGCTCAGGATACTGTGGTTCGATCCCCAGATCCTCATGCCTTATCAGACCTGCTGTTAAGGCATCCTTAGCCAGCCCCCCCCCAAAAAAAAATCCTGTAAATCTTTGCCTTGTGATTTTCTTTTGTCTGTCTTATGTGAGGCATCTTTCTCTGTGCTGATATCATAAAATGACTTATGTTTTCTTTTAATTTTTATGAGCTTGTTGTCAATTTTTTTCACCAAGGATTAATTTTCATGTATATTTTTAGGTTGGGGTGTATCATGTCTTTCTTGCATGAATAACTATTGTCCTAATATCTTTTTACTACAGTCCATCATTTCCTAACCAGTCTACAAGGTGACCTTTTTGAATTTGAGTTTACTTATACATACGGTGTTTTTTTTTATATAGATATTCCATTCTGTAGTCACAGAACAGATTGTATTTTTATATTTCTATTCATATGCCATTGTCACATGTCATAATTACTGTAGTTTAATAAGTTCTGATATATTGTAGGATAAATTCCCCCTCCTATACAACCTGCTCATTTTTTCCTTGTCTTTTTTCTTTTTCCTTTTTCTCCTCCTGCTCTTCTATCTTCTCTTCAGCCTTCTGTCTCTTCCTCTGTTCCTCTTCCTCCTTCTTTTTTTCTGTTTATCACTTTATCCCCATCTCTCTTATCTATTGTACTAACACCATGCCTCTAAGTTCTGTTCTCACTTTCCTGACTCTTCCTTTTTAGTTTAGTCATTTTTATTATATATTCTTTGAATAAATATATATTTACACTTCTCTTTCCACTTCTAGTATATTACAGGTTTTTCTATTATTCTCTTTCTCTAATATAATTATGTAGTAATTTTTGATACATTAGTGTTCAGTATTTATATTATTAAAATTATGCAAATGTTATATAATTAATGATTATTCTACCTTTCCTGCAACCCTTTTTGTCTTCTTTAAGATTATTCCTTGCTCTTACTTCATATCTTTAGATATAGGCCACTAACGCAAGCCACGCATGCTTTGCTAGTCACCTCATCCTCCTTGCAGGACCACTACAGGCCAGGTGTTCTGCCAACTCCTGTTTGCAGAGCCTGGAGCCTTCCGACTCGTGTACCTTGGGACTGGTTTCCCTCTGGACCTGATGGATGCTGGCCACCCCTGAATTTTGATAAATCGTTGGTCTCATCATGTCTAGTGTTTTTCTTTTCAATGTTTTACCCTTTGAACTGACCCTTTGTTCTCCCGAGGCAGTAAAACTAGATGGATCTGCTGCGGTGTTGCCGGCCAGCTGATTTCCTTACTCCATGGTTACATTGGCTTATGATGCACACGTGTGTCACAACTATAAATAAATCATAATGTAGTTGCACTGCCCCTCTGTCTTCTAGTTTCTAATGTTATGGTTAAGAAACACAGTGTCAGTTCAGTTCCTCAACATTTAATGTGACTTGTGTATGTTTCTCTTGAAGATTTTAGGGTTTTCTGTTGGACTAAAAAGTCTCTGTCGATGTCTATATCACCCTGAACATGTGCAATCTCTTCTGAAAATCCACTGTGATTTGCCCTGATGTGTTGTAGTTTCCATCCTTTTAGATCTTCTTAGTTAGGTGTCAGAGGTTCTTGGATAATTTTTGACCTTAAAAAATTGTCTCTTACTTTTTATCTCTTTGTATTTTTGCTTTATATTTTTATGGTCTTTTCATCAACTTTATCTTCTTATTTTATGTTTTTTTTCAAGTTTGTGCCATAATATATTTAATTTTTGTGAAATCTTATTCATTGGGAACTCCTATAAGATTTTATATTTTGTGTATTTTGTATTTGTCCTCAGTTTTTAAAGGAAATAATGTTATTTTCTAAATTTTTCTCTTATGAACTCATTTCATCCAAATTTCTGTTTTGGTCTCTCTTTTCCTTTTTCATCTGGTGACCTGTGTGATTTCTACTCCTACACAGGGGAAAGACTTGAAAAGTCAACTGGACAATTTGATCATGAATCTATGCATTTCACTGGGGAGTGATCAGGCAGGAAACTAGACATCTGAGTAGTTTTCTCCATCTGACTTACAATTTTCTGGGCCAATTTCAACAGAAAATAACTTCAAACTTGCACCTGGAATGCATATTTATTACAGCATTGCAAGTTATATTGTTCCTCCTATTCCCAGACTTAGAATATATAACAGGAGATCAGATTGCTTCTTTGGGGGTGTTTCTCTTAAAGATATGTGGATTTCTACTTCCTCTGCTTCTTTCAAAGAATAACATGTCACCAAGGCACCATCCATCTTTAATTTTTTTAAATTTGCTTTTGCTATTATTGCCTCTTACCAGTTCTCTTTTGTTATGGTTGAACTTGAGGTTTGCTCTCCCTCCTTGTCCTGTTAGTGGAGTTGGAGAAGAGTGGTGAGTGCACACAGCAACTTTCCCTTGCCTGGCAGGATGTTAGCTCTCCATTCTTTAACATAGCAAGGATTGCCCATGCATGAGCAAGTAAACATTTTATCTTCAAAACTGTGTGCACAGAAAAGGCTTTAAGGGGGCAGAAAAAAATGTGGAATAAGGATTAAAAAAGTCCGTAATGGCATTGGCACTTTTTTTTACAGAAATATTCTAGGGAAAATGAGAGTACATCAAAATACAAGCTTGAAATTAAAGCAAAACATGGATGTACTTTAACTATTTTATTAGGACGTATTAAGTGCAATGTAAATACACAACTTTATTCTAGTTCTAATACAAGTTATTACATTTTAATACGTAAAATACATTTCTATAATAATGAGAAAAATTCCTGTGAATTGAAAGGAGTTTGTTTTTATACTTTGTTGTCATTCTTTTCTTCTTTTGAACCTGACAATGCTAGCATATACACACAGAAAACTGAATGACTTAGAAACTAATTACATATATTGCCTATCAATAAGTTTTTACTTTGAAAAGACATGATTTTGTGATTTTTGTCATAAATTCACTTTATAAACTCATGTTTACTCTGAGACAATGAATTAGTAATTTGAATATAAAAGTAGCTGGAAATAACCCACACCTACAGCAACACAGCAAAGTAGTTAGGAGTATGCATATGGTCTAGAGTCTTAGAGCTCTGTCTCAGAACCTGATCTTCATGTTTAATTTAGGGCCTACACTAGGAAAAGGTAAGTCTTGGAAGAGTTTTGGTTTTCAGTGCACCATGTTGGGAGCTTGGAGGTCTTGACTACATCATAACAAGTGAGAGCTTGAAAAGAATGGGAAAGTTTTTCTTCTAGATCTGTCAAGGGAATAATGCCACAAAACAAACCACTGTCCCCAAATTGGAGAGATAGATAGGTGTGTCCTCTGGTAGCTCTTTAGAAATGACTATTTTGCTGAATTCACACACCTACAATATGTAAATGACAATGGAATACCCTTCTCTGACAAAACTAAACAAAAAAGGGGGATACAAATGAATGACATTTTGGTATCAGTATATTCAAAATAGTTAGGTTAGATATACAATTGTATTCTCTTAATTCAGTGAATAGAGAGATTTCTTCTAATAGTGTCTGTGGACAGGATGTCTGCATCTTGTACAATGAAAACCAACTAAGACAACAATATGCAAAGTATTAATTATTGAAACTGTGCTAGTTTTTGAAACTGTCTCATTGCTATTTGTTTCTCAAAAAAACTATTAAAAAATAAATATATAAATGTATTCCAGGTCCTTTTCCTCCTCCTTTTTTTTTTTTTTTCATTTCGAGATTTGCGAGCCGGGGATTGAACTCAGGCTCATACACTTGCGAGGGAAGTGCTTTTTCTTCTTTTCGAGACAGGGTCTTATTATATACCCTGGCCTGCCCTTTGACTCACTATGCAGATGTAGCTCACCCTGACCTTGACCTCACATCTACCCTCCTCCCTCAGGCTCCTAAGTGCTAGGATTACAAGGATGCACCTCCATGCCCAGCTCCCAGGTTCTTCTTGCCTCTACCAAAGAGCTGGATAAGACAAGTCAAAAGCAGAATCTAAAGTTTATTTCAGTGGTGAGGAGTAAAGGGATACAGGAGAAACCAGCTCTATAGAGCAAACTTGGCTGAGCAGAGAGGAAAGGATAAAAGCAAAAGTAAGTGTGCTGTTAGAGATTTAAAAAACATGTATTTAGTACAGGGTCTACAGGGTCTCACTACACAAATCAGACTTATCGTGATCCTTCCTCTTTGTCAACCTTCTAAATGCTGAGATTACAGATACATGCTATCACACTCAGTCTTAATTGGCATCTCAATGTGCCCCAGGAGCGTGACCAGCATGGCAGGTCGAGGATCGAATCCTTGGCCCCTGTGTCCAGGCACATTAATACACTGAGTTATCTGGCTGGAACACCCATCTATGACAAAAAAAAAAAAAAAAAAAAAAAAAAAAAAAAAAAAAAAAAAAAAAAAAAAAAAAAAAAAAAAAAAAAGAGGGATATGTTGGGAGCCATAGAAGCTAGGAAATTGATCAAATGTGTGTAGATGTGACTAGGCCTCAGTGCCTAAAGCAAACAAGCTACCTCAGTCCTGAGATAAACATCCTGTCCGGTTAAGGTGAACTATTAGTTGCTAGGCAACCTTGTGTCACGTGTTACTAACTTTGCAAAAGTATAAAGGACCATTTTGTTGTGAAAAAAGCAGAAGAAAAAAATAGGCTTATATATGTGTGTGTGTGTACACAAGATAGTTAGGATAGATATACGGCTACTTTCTCTTCATTCATTGGGAAGAAATGTTTGTACAGATATCATTTAGACAAGATATCATGTCTGCATCTTGTCCTCTGAATAATTACTATGAAGACAACAACAGGCAAAGTACTAATTTTTGTAAGCATCCTACTAACCTGTTTTGAAACTGTTTCATTGCTGTTTTATCTTTTTTTCTCATTAAAACGAATAAAAAATATCACATGCACACAAAAGAAATATTTAAAAAAAATAAGTGTGCTGTGCTTCTAGAAGGGGCAGAGTGGGCTGTTCTGAGGAGCTGGGACCACAAGCTTCATACGTTGTGTGCAGTCCACATCTGGTGGGAACCCATGAGAAGTGACACCACCCGGGCCCTGAGCGTTAGGCTTTGCTGTTCTGGGATCTTGTGGTTGTTTTTCCAGCCTGCTTTGCTCTTGGCTAACTCCTACATCAGGTGAATACAGAGAAGCACAATCTACCATAGCAGAAACTGTCCAAACAAGTGCTGGGATCCATAACCAAACTGTATGGAGATACTGCTTGAAGCTCACTGGGACAAGCAGGAGAGACAGAAATCCCAAGCACTCCATCCAACAGTGACCTTGCAGTGAATAGTGGACAAAGTTTCCTTAGGCTTCTGGCAGGGAGCAGAAAAGAAACTGGGTTGAAATGCACCAGAAGATTCTGTTTTCAACAAAGTAGGCTGTCATAGGAAAGCATTTTAACAGAACCTAAACCACATCATCTCAGAACCTCACTGAATTGGACAAAGAGATATCTAACTTCCGCTTCTTCAAGACTTACAATGGTGATATCAATCCTGGCCCAGGTGCTGCAGGACTTGGCCTTTCTTCCTGTGTTTCCCCCTTGCATTGCAAAAGGTGATTTTCACACTAAAAGTTCCTTTACTGAGTACATCATGTTCATCTTTCCTTCAAAATTACTGAGCATGTTAAAGAAAAATCAAATAGTTTGAAGAGACTAAATGACATCAAAATCAGAGTCATATATGCAAAGAATGTTGGAATTATTAACCCAAGATTTTGGAAAAGCTGATTAATATATTAAGGGTGTTAGAAAAAAGTAGATATTCTGAAAGAATACAGAAAACATAAGCAAAGACAGAAGATTTCTACAAAAAAGGAATTCTAAGAAAAACATCACTGTAACAAAAGTGATAGTCTGATGGAGTTATCAATAGATGGCATCAGTGAGGAATGATGAGAGTAGGTAAGCTTGAGAATAGGTAAGTAGAAATTTATAAATCTGAAAGACAAAGAGAATAAAAGTATAAAAAGTAGATACTATTCACGAACTTTTGGATAATTACAAAACTACAGTATACATATATAAGAAATACAAAAGGCAAAGAAGGAGAGAAAGAAAAAGAGGCAATAATAGAAGACATAATGTCAGTGATTTTTTCAAATCAATGTCAAGCATATATATGCTGTATATAATATAAATGCTGTGAAATGAGTTACACATCAGTACGAGTGATAGAAAGTAAAATTTGCATATACCAGTATCCTAACATTATTTTAAAGTACATTTAGTTTAGTTAGAACCTTAGAATCAGATAAATTATCATAATTAGAAGACATTATTGGAAATGGATGATTTAGTGGGCATAAAATTAATACAGATAAGTTTGAATCCAATAGCACCACCAATCCACTATATATAATTGGCATGTACAGACTACTCCATCCAATAACATCACAGTACACATTATTCAAGGTCACAAAATCACTTTCTCAAAGATATAAAAGAAGGTCTATAAAATCCCCACAACTTACTTACTGGAAAGAAATTGAAGTTTTCTTCCTACTAAGAGGAACAAGCCTAGGAAGTCCCCTTCACCAAGTCTTTAAAATGCCATAGAGGAAGTTCTAGCCAAAGAAATAAGAAAATAAAAAGAAATAAAAGCTATACAGATTAGGACCCAAGAAATGCAGCAAAAAAACTACAGGAAACAATGAGCGATTACAAAGGGCTACAATATGCAAAAGCCCGTTACCTTCCTACAGACCAGCAGTGAACAAATGGAATTTGAAATTAATATTTATTAAACTATCATTTACTCTAGTACTCCTCAAAATTAAATACTTCACCAGAAATCTAACAAAATCTATACAGGATCTGCATGAGGGGGAGACTACAAAACTCTCTTTAAAAATGTCAAAACCCTAAATGAAAGGACAAATACTTCCTATTCATAAACACAGCTATCAGTTCTGTGAAGATGTCAACTTTTCCTGATCTGAACAGCAGACTCAACACAAAAGTCAAATATTTTTTAAAAATGTTAAATAGAAATCTAAATTGGTGCATTCATTGAAAACACAATATGGAAAAATGTATTTGATAAGTCAAATATGTATTTTCATAAATTTTGAGTTGAAGTTCCTTTTCTTAAATGAAAACCAAAGAATTGGGGTGAGACTTTCTAGACATAAATCATAACCATAGTTTTCTGGAAAAGTTTGTAAGGTGAAAGTCATATTTGTTCCAGAAATGTGGATTTATGGTTGGTTTTGTCCTAAACATATTTTAAAAAATGGAGTTTTCCTTAAATATGCCTTTTTATAATAACATCATAATTAAGAAATTCTAGTATGGATATCTTCATACACACATACATGTAAGTGTATTATATGCAGCAATAGAAAATATATTGCTAATATTCTTTTTATTTCATAGGCATTTGATGCATTTCTTCTCATTCTATTTGAGACAGGAAATAGAAGAAAAATTATAAGAATGTATAATATAATTATAAGAATATAATATAAGAAAAATACATTATTTTAACATCTGAAAGTTATCAGAATTAAGCACTTTATGCAAAGACACAATCATTTGCATGTATGTTTTGTAACTTGTTTTATTAGAAACCTATTAGTCTGTACATTATCTCTAAAAGAATGTCCTTCAAAAATATTATGATTAGTTCACAATATATTAATTAAATAATCATCTATTCTGTCTATCTGTGTCTCTGTCTCTTTCTGTTTCTCTCTCTCTCTCTCTCTCTCTCTCTCTCT
>NW_004524720.1:5380893-5387509 GCF_000260255.1 Octodon degus | reverse complement strand
AGTACATTTTTTAAAAAAATCACCTTTGTTTCTGATGCATTCAAACATTTCATAGTGTCACTGACATTCAAAATGGAAAAACCAAAAGAGTCGTGAAGAAGTACTGAGTGGTAGACAGTTCGCTGTTGTGCAGAAGTCCACCACAGGAAATTGTCGTGCAGATGGAAGGAGGTGAGATAGCTACAGCTAGGCATCCCCATGTGGTGGGCTTTGCAACAGTGCAGGGCCTCCTCTGAGTGGCATCTGCTGGAGGATCTCCTCTCTGTCCCAGCGCCCAGAGCTACAGCTTGGGAGCTGCAAAAGCCTATAGCTGTATCGAATGTCAGGAGCTGGAATACCTGAGGTCTCTTTAGCAGATTGCCTGGAATATGCACTTCAGTTTCAAAAAGGACTTTTTAAATAATTCTTGGTGAATATAATGATATTGGGAAAAACATTTGTCCCTTTGTCAACTGTTCAGACATTTGGCCCTGAACTACACAAATAAATATGCTTACCCTTTGGACTATAACAATTGATCCAAATTAATTATTCTCCATAATAATTAATTTGGACCCTGGATTTTAGTAATTAATCTATAAGTATGCTTGTCTATAATTCTAACAAATTCCAAAAAAATGTAATTAGAAAAAAATAAACAGTTGGCAGGATTTGATAAAGTCTACCAGGTTCTCTTGGTAAAGACAAACAATACACAGAAAAACTGAGAAGAGAAATGAGCACATAAGTGAATAAATATTTTGAGACTTGTGGAGAAGATAAGCCTAGTTAATTTTTTAAAAAGCAATCTGAGTAAATAATGTTAACTAAAAGGGTTAACAGGAGGTAGACGAATTTTTACAAGTATAAAAGGAAAGGTATGTACTATGAAGGAATACTAGCACCACTTAGCAATTTCAGAGTGCTTTCATCTTCAAAGCATCTTGCATGTTAACTAATTAATCCTTCAAACACCCTTGTGACGTAGATGTGACAAACAAGGACAGAAGCCAGTGTGAATCGACTAATCTACCGGGCTCACTGGTGGAAGAAGAATCATGAAAGCAAACTGCTAATGAGAGAAAGCCTTATCTATACACTAGTGGACTCGTGTAGATATAATTTGGGTGTACTTTGGTGCTTCTTGGTTTGCAGGACCAGAATTGTGTGTGTGTGTGTGTGTGTGTGTGTGTGTCTGTGTGTCTGTGTGTGTACTTTCGATACTTATTTACAGAAACACTGTGCCAATAACAGGATTTTAAAGGAAAAGTTCATCACTGAGTTCAGATAATGCTGTACTAATGTGAACTACTCATGCAGCTATCACTGTTAACAGAGCAGCAGGTAGGTAGTTGCTTTTTTATGAGGTGTAGTAGCGCTCTTACATGGTACACACCAACTATAAAACTTCAGTGGAGTAAAGAGAGCAAGACTGGTTAGAGTTTTGCATTCTGCCCAAGTCTGTGACAGGTAATTTATGCATTCTTTCTTAGTCACTTAAACACTGATTCAAGGCCTGATTAAGCAGGAGATCTATGCATTTCAATTTCCTAAATTACCACACACTACTTTGGGAAGTGTCTAATGAAGACTGCAAATGCTGTTAGTATTGTTATAAAGTTTCTCACCCTCTTGCCACATACTGAACTCAATCCAGGCCATAGGGGGGGAAACATATTCCTATTCGGCTTACATAATGGATCAGTTTTAAATTTTGAGTTAACTGGAATTTAGTTATAAAGAACTGAAATGCATAGAAACTTGGGATTTATTTCTTAAAGTAACTGCAGGTAATTCTATACCCTCAAATCATCAATAAAAAATTCATTGTTTTTCTGTAAAAAAGAAAGAATAATCTTCCTGTGTAAGCTTTTAGAAAATTACATGTGACAATTTTGTGTTAGTCCTAACTTTGTGCATAGAGCACAAATAGATGTTTTAACTCATTAAACTAGCTTAATATTAATTAAAGAGGTTCTGGTAGATAATAATAGATAATATTCATTAAGAAGCAGGATTTAAAAATATCTATTCCAGACAATTTGTTGTACTAAAAGCCTGGATAATGCCATCTAGAACAATCTATCAATGTACATTAATGAAATTATTCTAAATGTAGATGACTGATATTCATAAAATTATAAATACCTGGTTAATTTTTTATGAATTATTCAACTAAAGAATATATTATACAGTTCCAACATTTCAGCTAAAATGTAACATGAACGGTGCTATTCTAGCCTTCTTATGTGTTCCACCTGCAAGTGTTCCGCACCCTACCCTCAGTACATCTGTCCCTTGCATGCCCTTGCATGTGCTTTTCTCAGAATTTGGCTTAAGTTTTAAGTCTTAGTAACTTTCATCTGTGAATCTGCTCCCTCTCTCTGCCTATCTGTGCGGTGCTGTGAGCTGTCTCCTATTATTTCATGGTGACAGCAGGCTACCTTTCCCCAAACTTGTAGAAGAAAATAGCATGAACCCATGGCCACCCTGGGATGATAACAGCATTGCTGTGGTGTTGGTACCCTGAGGTAACTGCAGCAGGGAGTCACACTGCCCAGGAGTAGCCTTTCCCTCTCGAGCTAATGAGATGGACAGCAGTGGGACTCAATGACTGCAAACCTGCTAACATGTGCATGTCCTTCACTTCCTGTTCTTTGTGACCCTTCTCATTGTGGGCATAGCCCAACTGTGCTGCTCTGAAAATTGTTCCTAAGGCCTTTGAAACTGTAGTAAGCCACAAGAGATGAGTGGCTCTTTCCAAAAAGGTGCAACTGCCTTCTTTACATCACTGCTACAAAGTTTCTCTTCTGACGTATAGCTGTAAGCAGAAGTGAGGGAGTCCAGGAGTCTATCTTCCTCTGTGTTTGCTCCACAATGTTATCTGACTTTTTCTCCATCTTTTCCTCCCTTCTTTTCTTTCCCCAAACAAAACATGGATTTACAGTCCTAAACATTGAATCTGCATAATAAAGTCACATGTATCATTGCCCAGAATTTCAAACATGCTGCAGGCTTCCAGCAATGTCAGTTACTCAGTTAACAAGTGCTGGTTGAGCACCTACTGCAGGATAGACTGCCGGGTTGGGGCACTTGTGGCACAATAAAGAATAAAATAGGGCTCTTTCCCTTGGGGAGGTTTCAGTAATTAAGAAGGCTAATTCTCCCAATTAAAAAGCTATCTGCTTCTTTTTGATCATAAAATCTAATCAGTCTACTGTATATCAGTCTTTCATACATTCTATTGTTTTTAATTATTTCCTGCATTTTTGGTTTGCTTCTACTAGTATCGTTATGCTTCTACTTAAAGAATAACCTTAGTTATGTTTTGTACTGGTCTGCAGGCAACAACCTCTTCCTGTTTGGATGTATATGGAAGTATCGGTATTTAATTTTTACCTTTGAGAGATGTTTTGTCTAGGATATGGAATACAAGTTTGGCAGTTTTCGCTTAATATTTTAAATGTACTGATCCTCATCTTCTTGCTTTCATTTCTTTTTTATTATAGCTAATAACATATATCATGCAAATTAGTGAAATTTACTGTGACATTTCCATATGTGTATGGCACATTAATTCCCTCCACTACCCTTCTACTATCTTCCCCTTTCTGGGGCCCATTGGATGGAATCCCACTGCTGCTTTCAGGGCTTCATCTAACTCTTTCTTTCTTTCTTTCTTTCTTTCTTTCTTTCTTTCTTTCTTGTTTACATACATGAGACAAAACATGAAATATATGTTATTTTATGTCTGGCTTATTTTGCTTCTATTGATACCTTAGTTGCATGACCTTCATGCTTCTTTAAAGATACTGTTGTTCTTTGAAAGTTCTAAGTATTTTTCCTTTTTCTCTAGTCCTCTGCAGATTTGTTACAATTTGACTATTGACTGGTTGTGTATGTGTGTATGCTATAATTGGTTTCCTTCTCATTTGAGTTTTTACTCAGATCTTAAGTTTTTGAAAATCTGTGCTCCTTTCCAGTATTTTTATATGTATATGTGTTCATGTGTACATGACACGCACAAACACACACATGAATATATGACAGAGAACTTCTGTAATATACATGTAATTGAGCATAAATATTCATATATTTATGTACGTATTTAAATACATATTTCTTTTGCTTTTGGTCTCTATGATTTAATCTGTATTTTTCTGCTGACCAATTCATTAATGATTTCTTCCGCTCTATCAACCTGCTACTAAGCTCATGTAAGCATAAAGTTTCAGTGTATTACCATTTCAATGCTAAAATTTTAAATTCAATGCTAGAATTTGTTTTTTATGGTTTACAATACAACGATTTTCTGACAGCATATTTTTCTTTGCTATCTACACTTTTTGAAAATATTTACAACTCATTTAAAGCTCATTGGTGTGCTGGGGAGGCTGAAAGCAGGAGGATCGTTATGAGTCTGAGCAGTGTAGTGAGACCCTCTACCAAATATATATATATATATATAGTTTGTAGGCAAACTATATTTCATAATTATATATATATAATTATATATATAATTAAGTTCACTAGTATCAAACTTTAATAGCTTAATAAGAATTCCTTTCTATTGTTTTCCCTTATCATGTTTTAATATGTCTAGCATTTTTCTTTTACTGAGTAATAGACATTATATAGACCCTCAATGTTATTACATGTTTTATTTTTTTTACCCTCTTCTGTACTAGAAAGAGTCAGATATCCAATGGAGGTCACCTGGTCAAAATCACAACTCAGTGCTAGCTTAAATCTAACTCTAATTGTCCCTTAGTTTAGAAGTGCAGACTTCCAGTGTTCCCACAGACTTTTAGAAATAATTGCTAGGATTCCTCTCTACAGATATTCCCAGAATTTAATTTCTGTCTTGTTAGCATGGTGCTGTTTAATCAGTGGAAAAATGAGAATCCTTTCACTGTTTTTAATCTTTTTCCCCTGAGAGTGTCACAATCAGGACCATATATGGAATAGATTATGGAAGCCAGTTATTAGGCTGTAGTCATAGTTTGGAGATGAGCTAATGAAGCAAGATGTGGGGAGTTGGCAGGAGGTACATATATGAACGGATGATATGGACATTGTAAGGAAAGAAGAGAGTGCCAGTCGACTATGTTGGTGTGCTGAAGTCTTTTCTAGACTTTAAGACTTGGTGACTGAAATATAGTTTGTAGGCAACTAAAAAATAGTATTGTAACTTAGGAGAGATTTTAGAAATGGAAATATATAGAGAGCTAGAGAGAGAGAGAGAGAGAGAGAGAGAGAGAGAGAGAGAGAGAGAGACATAGCCAATACATGTAAGAGATGACAGAAGACTCAGTAGGGGATGAGAACTTTTGGTTGAGAACCAGAAAGAGAATAAAAAAGAGAAAAGGGTAGAGAAAAGATTCATTGGAATCATATCCACTTCGAGGCAGATGATTCCTTTGAGCACTTAGCCAATGTATCCCACCATGGTCTGTAAGGAATATTCTGTCAAAACTTTCTACTTAAGAGTAGACAGTGCTTAGTGTTTGTAAGGGCATGGAGGCAAAATAAAAACATGAAATGATTGTATGATATCTGTACTACCAGATTTTCTTATGTCACACAGACTCAAATTTCTATCGGCACAGTGTACAGACAATAGATCGTTATAAAAGAGAGACTGATTTAAGTCTATTCTTTTTAGAACTTTTTATTTTTTGGATGCTTGAAATTTCTAGAAGAACTTGATGAAAGTGTATTTGGAATTCTTAAATCCAGGGGAGCATAGGGGCCATGAATAGAGCAAAGGGAATGTGCCAGTGTTAAAAGTAAATTTACTCTGTGTCAAAATGCACTGTGGAGCCAGTGATACGCGATAAGACATGGCTGCTTGCTTTGGACCTCTCCTCCTTAAGTGCTCAGATTCGGGCTCTAATAATATAGCAGTTCCTTGGGCTTTTGACAAGGAATGCTTGAAAGCATGAAGCACTGCGGTAGGCTTATCAGTCTACTTCCAGGACAAATACAGCAAGAATGTTTCTACATTAATCTCCAGGCCACACATTTGCTTGAGCTGTCACTTACATTTGCTGAGAAAAACTAACCTCAATGATCTTTGCCACATTCGTCCTTCTAAGAGCCCACTGGAATTGAAGGAGCCCATGATTTGAATAAAAAGTAGTAAACTTGTTTGAGTCGTTTTGTAACTTCCATCTAATCCACGGTCAAGATAAACATATATATCTCTATCTAGCTTTAATCCCTTGATAAAAGCATAGATTTATGGATGCTTACCAGTTGTGCCCATAAAACCTGCCCTGATAAAGTCCTCATAAACCTGCCTATATTTGCTTTAAAAACTCTTATCTTAATAATTTCTCACTATTCCACTTAGTTTCCTTTAGTAACTGTATCTCACGAATTCCAACAAAGAAAGGGGCAAAGCAACCAAATCTGCCAACCTAAATGATATTCAGCTACACAAGCATGAGCCTCTCTTTTATTTTTTGTGTTTGTTATCACAAATTGGCACATTGGTATCATTTAGTCCAGAACTGTGAGTCTTTCCTGGGCAGGACATGCATATGCCTGAAAAGTTGGTTTTATTTTTTTTTTATTTATTTTATTTTATTTTATTTTTTAGAGAGAGAGAGAGAGAGAGAGAGAGAGAGAGAGA
>NW_004524720.1:5374255-5380793 GCF_000260255.1 Octodon degus | reverse complement strand
GGCATGTGGTGCTGGGGGATTGAACTGCGGTCCCTGATGCTTTGCCAAGCTTGTTCTAAGTAGGTGCCTTAGACCACTGAGCCATCTCTCCAGCCCCGAAAAGTTGGTTTTATAGGGGGAGGTCCTGGGGCTTGAACCTGGGACCTCACACATGCTAGGCAAGCATTTTACCACTAAAGAACACCCCTATTTGTTTTTATTTTTATTTTGAAGCAGGAGCTTTCTAAATTGTCCAGGATAGACTTACATATGTGATCCTCCTGCCTCAGCTTCCTGAGTGGCTGGCATGACAGTTTTATTCTATTGCACCCAGCACTGCCACAAACACTTGAGTGCCACAGATTTTGTTTTAATTGGTCTGGATAGCGGCCTGATCATAGGGATTATTTAAAATTCCCCAGATAGATATGAAATGTCACATAGAAAAGGCTTTGGAAAATTCAATTCCCTAAAGGAATTCTTATAATTAACTTCTTAGAACAGTCTGTTTAAATTCTATCCATTAAATACTACTTAATCTTTACAGTTCTACCTATATGCATTAATTATACTAATTCTAATATAAATTCAGTATGAGTGTGCAGGCAGGGTTGTATAAAACACAAGTCTATTTTACATGTATTACAGGTAAGCTTATCAAATTTAAATTTGAATTTCATGTAAGTAATGGATATATATATATATATGTATATATATACATATAAAATATAATATTGTATTTAGGACATGCTTATGCCAATCTATGAAATTCAAATTTAGCTGTTCTGTATTTTTATTTGGCAACCTCTAATTTATATGATATGCAAAAAAATGTTTAGCAGTTCCATTCTAATGAAAACATTTTCGTTGCCTTATAATCAATCACCTATGGAACCATTTCCTATTGATGTAATCCCGATGAAGTAATACAGGACAAGCAATCTAGTCTGTGTGGCTGAGCTGTCTAACCCAGTTCCCTAAGCCTCCCGACCTACTTATTCATTTTAAAAAATCACTTTGTCTAAGGTATTTATAGAAAAGATCAATTTTAATTTCCTTTACCTCTTGAGTACCCAGCTCACCATTCCTCCTGCAGAGATTTATCAGCTGTCTGATATAGTTCTGGGTAAAAGTCTGGTGCCAAAGGGGTTTGCTTCTGCTCCACCCTAGATTGTGTCAACTGTCTTAATCTATGGACTAATTTGTTGTGAAACCCCCCAAGGAAGGAACTTGTTGATTTTGGCCCTGTTTACCTTTTGTACAAACAAATTCAACATTTTCCAGACTAGCTGGCTCTTACAAATCACAGGAGAGCTAGAGGAAGCTGCCTGTAGGCTCCTGCAGCATATTCCCTGCTATGTTCTAGGACAAGTGTGCTCCCTGCGGCTGCTGGAGAGTAATCTATGGAGTCACGCTTATTTAGATTCTGTGGAGAGCCTGTACAGATCCTGAAGTTAAGTTATTTTCTGTAAGGAGACAAGCTAAGTTATTTTCTGCAAGAATCTCTCAGATACAAAGATGAAATGCTCTTGCCTTATGTAAAAGTATTATGGATTTTTCTATGAAAAAAAGGGGTAAGAACTGTATTAATCTTTTACTTTCTCACAGAAGTGAAATAGTTCTCGACTGTCATTTTAAATAGAGGGCAGCAGCATGTAGTATGTCCCGTGCTTGCATGTGTCCAATTTTTTCTTAGCATTGTTGTTCATCTTTGCTGTGGAAAGCTTAAATTAATATGCCAGGACATGTTTGTATTTAACTGTCAATTAGTTAAGATTGTCACCTGAAGGCTAGTGAGATAGCTCAGGACTAAGAACCCGCTTGGGCAAGCACAGGGACCAGGGTTCGATCCCCAGCACCACAGGCCATGCAGGCCCTTCCCCTGGGCATGTTGAGCCAGCCATCAAGACTGGGTGTGGCGGCACATGCCTGTAATCTCAGCACTGGGGCGGCTGAAAGCAGGACAATCACTAGGAGCCCAAGCTGAGCAGTGAGACCATGTACCAAACATGTTTTTTTTTTTTTTTTAAATTGTCATCTACCTCTTACTCTCCATCCACCCCTCTCATCTCTAGACTAAAACCAGGTTAGCACTGTGTATGGCAGCAGCAGTAGCAAACCTCTCACATGGAGGAACTGTTTTCTGTGATCACAAAGTGGGGGCTGACAGCACCGCAAACAGAGACTTCCTGTTCATGCCAAACAAATAGGAAACCATAATAGACCTGCTTATTACAATTTCCTCATATTTGTCCTTGTATTTGTAAGAAAACAGGTATTTGATTAAATATTTTTCCAGTTCTGTAGGTGATTTATTAACGAGCAACTGGATCTTTATCTGGAGGGTATTTAATATGTTTCTCCATGATATATTCCATTGTCAGATCCAGTACGTTAAAAGCTATTATCTATTTAACAAACACCGCCTCTTTTTCCCTGGAGGTAACAGATTTATTTTTTTCATTGGTTTTAAAACCAGAGTGAATGCCTCCAGCCTCAGAGCTTCCTTCTCATCCCTTCCTGGCCTGACCCAAGCTGCCTCCTTCAGCTCTTCCTGAGAAGTTCCACTTAGGACCAGTACACTTTTACTCTAAATTTGATTGTTGTTGTTGTTTCCTCTGATGACACTTTCCTGTTTACCAAGTTTAAACCACTTTGCCAAATATCTCTGACTACTTAGCCTAACTTTGCATGTGTGCTAAGGTGTTTTGTTTTCTCTATGTTTGACTTTTCTTTGCAATTCTGCATGGAAATCACTATTTCCTTTTTTGTCCAACTCTTCTCTTCGCTGAGCGACTTCCTTTCTTTCTCCCACCTCTCTGGTTGGCTCAGAAGAGCTGCTAACAGTGAGATTCACTGTTTGGTTCTTTGGCTTCCTTTTACCACGCAGGCTAGTGCCCAGCACTGCTTCGTTTCTGTCACACAGATTAGATTCATTATGGGGGCAGAGAAGGTGACGGATTCGTAATTCACCCTGAGAGGTGTTTTAAATGTTGGAAGCAAGCCTCAGCACTTTGATTTAATGCTTCAGAATGAACTTGAATCTTGGCCAAAATCACCAATTATTTGGCTTATATGCGTGAACCTGAGATGCACTTAGCCTTACCCTCCTCCCGCCCCAGGAGTCCTGCAGTAGAATTCTCTGTGTGGGTGAAAGCCAGAGTTCATCTGTGGTTGGGACTCAGTCTAGTTACTTTTATGGTTTGTGGTAAAGGGCATGGGGTGGGAATACGTAAAAGAAAGTGCAGATTCTTCCACTCCTTCAGTTTACGCAGTATCTCTCAATCTGTTTTTCTTCTCAAAAAAAAAATATATATATATATATAAATAAATAAATAAACAAACAAACTCATGTGCACTGAAGGTTTTAGCTGTTTTTTTTTTTTTTTTTTTTCCTGGTAGTTGAAGTGAAAAGAACTTAATTGGCTCTATGTGTTTCGGCTGTTGTTTAAATCACTGTACTCAATATAGTTTTGAATTCTTATACTTTTATTTTATTTATTTATTTATGTATTTGGTGCAGTTTCTCCCTATGCAGTGCCGACTCATAGGGATCCTCCTGTCTCAGCCTCCCCGGAGCTGGGATCACGGGCACCGCTGTGGCGCGCCCAGGGTCCTGCGGCAGGCATGACATGTGGTACTGGGAATCCACCCGATCCTCACGCTTGCCAGGTAGGCTCTTAGACCACCGAGCTAACTTCCCAGCAGCGATTCTTACACTTTCTGATGATTCATAGCTGCGTACTGCGCTGATCAAAATGAAGGCAACGCCCGCCTCTCTCTTCCAGCCACTGACTCGCTGCAGACTGCAGGGCCTCTCCTACAGGAGCCCAGACTAGTCAGGCTGCAGGTCCCAGAGCACCCCTCATGGCCCGTATTGTCATACCGCTTTGCACACCCACACTTCTTACCTGCAGAAATGGAGCCTGCTGATGGTCTCTGTCAGAGGGTCCCCAAAAGCGCTGTCGGCCCTCAGCAGGGCGTGCTGGCAGTTTGAAAGTGATTTTTCTGTGTGTGGATTTAACAGCTTCCCAGACAATTAAAACAGACCAGGAACCATAAATGTTAGGCAATTCTGTCAAATTTTTACTCAAGTAAATTATCTCATCGTTCATTCCTTAACACTATTTTGGTAAAACCTAATCTAAGTCAAAATTTGTTTAATTTAAAAAAAATTTTTTAAAAAATGTTAGGGCTTCCTTTCTCCACCATCATTGCTTTTGTTCCATCAAAATAGCATTGATTGTTCACCAGGTACTTCTTGGTCAAACTGCAACCAATCTTAAGTTGATTTTATGATTGGTTGCTGGAACAGATTACATAAAGCATGATATTTTTCATGAAGAACTTTAGTTTCACTATAAAGAATTTTAGCTTGGCTATCTGGCCACATGTGAAAAAGTTGAGTGTTTATAAGAAGAACTAGCTAAAATGTTTGAATGTTATATATATATCTATATATATATATATATAGATATATATATATCAATATATAAGTATATAAATATATAATAATATATGTATATATGTTTTATATATACAAATGTATATATATTTATTCAAATGTGCAGACCTTCACATATGATATGGACAGTGAATGCAGGAAATATTGAAACCCCATAGAAACTACTGTAAGTTATTTAGGCTTTGAAAGGGCTTTTTTTTTTTTTTTTGGTGGCAATGTAGAAAAGTTTGTGGGGCATCATTAGTGAATGTTTGGCACGTAGATGTTGGACCTGATACGGTAATGTCACTGTAGCTACTGGAGGGAAGGAGAACAGCATCCCGAAGAAAGAAGTTCATTACACTAACAGGTAATAGAAAGAGGTCACTGCTGCCAGGCAGGCCCACAGGGCACATGTTCTACAAGTTTTAGCGATTTGACTTTCACATGTGAGCCTTCATCCACCCAGAACTGACTCTTGTGTGCTGAGTGATTTGTGTGTGCTCTGTTTTCATTGGAATCAGCAAATGAACAAATATTATTTCTTGAATAATTTATCTTTTTCCATTTGCCTGTAATGCCCTAGATGTCAAGTATTTGATATGCATGGGTTTCCTGCATGTGAAACTTTCTATTCTGATCACTTGGCCTATTTGTCTATCATGAAACTAATATTAATTACTATAGTTTATGAGTGACTCTGTCTGGTATGAATGGTATCTCCAAACTTTCCTAGATTTTTTACTCCCTGCCCTATTTCTTTTTCTTTTCTACCTTCTTCTTTTCTTCTTCCACCTTCTGTTTGCCAGTATTGTTTTTTTCTTTCCTTGCTCTTTTTTTCACATGCAGTTTAGAATCAACTTAAATATTTCTACAGAAAGAGCCATTTGGTTTGTTAGATTAGAATCGCATTCAATCTGAAAAACAATTTGTGAGAAAGTGTCATTTTTGTACAAAGTAAGCTTTAGATCTATCTCTAAAAATTATAATATCTATATTTTAGGCCTCTAATATTTTCTTTAAATAAAGCTTTGCAGTATCCCTATGATGATTTTGCCCTATGATGATCTTAGACAGCACTTTTATACTTTATTATTTATCAACATTTTATTGCACATGTTGTATAACAAACTAGTTTGAAATAACTATTTTCATTCTTTGTAGTTCAGTGGATGGGTAGGTGCTGCTTGGATGTATTTGCTGTAATTTCTCTGTAATCAGAGAGTAACAGAGGGTGCAATCACCTAAAGGCTGTAATGAGAAGAAAGCTTAGGATGGGCTGGCCATTTAGCTAGCAGATTCTCTTAACTGTTGGTGACAGCTGTGAATCAGAGCCGGTGTTAGAAAGAAGCCACTCTGTCGTCTCCTGCAGTTTGCGCTTCTTATAGCATGGTAGCTGTGTTCGAGGAGAAATGAACCCTTGGGGCTGGGGAGATGGCTCAGTAGGATAAGTGCTTGACTGGCAAACGCAAGAATCTGAGTTCAATCCCCTGTTCTGCAAAAAGAGAGAGAGAGAGAGAGAGAGAGAGAGAGAGAGAGAGAGAGAGAGAAATGAACCCTAAGCAAGCGTGTTGTGAGTGAGGATCCTGAGAAAACAGAGTTCATGCTCTGTGGCTCTCTGGAGTTCTGCTTCCAGGCTTTGGGAATTACTTGGCATTACTGCTTTCATATTCTGTTGGAAGCAGCAGGCGTGTGTTGCTTCAGGCCCAAGGCATTGGGCCCAGACCCTTTCACGGGAAGACAGCATTTTGGAAAATCTTACTGTAAGACAGTCTCACTAAATAACTTTATTTTTCTGTTTCACTGATAAAGTAAATGACACTTTTAAAGTACTTACATTTTCTGTTGAGTGTATACTTGCCTTTTTAGGGTTTTTCATTTAGGTAATCTCATTACCTTCAAGTGAGGAATGCTTTATTTTTTCTTCCTTAGAACATAGGTGTTAGGGTGTGCTACCATTAGTGTTTTCTCCTGTGTTGTATTTAGTATCTCCAGGAAACACTGGTTAGAATAATGAATGTTCTAAACTTATTCTTGCTTTTAAAGGGAATGTTTTCAGATAAGAAAGATCCCTCTTATACTTTTGTTCTATTATAAATAGGTGTTTTTTTATTT
>NW_004524720.1:5371833-5374024 GCF_000260255.1 Octodon degus | reverse complement strand
TAAGAGAAAGTAGCTGTTTCTCTATCCTAGTGCTCATTCTTTATCCATTGGAGTAGTCCTATATTTTTTCTATTCTAACATATCATGATGGTGTATTTAATAAACAGATCTGAAGTTAAGTACTTGTGCTCTTGCAATTAACTGAATGTAGTCATGATATATTGTCATGTGCTCTTCACTCATATAGTATGCATAAATCTTTGAACCCTTGTTCTTCAATGAAATGAGTCTGTAATTTTTGGCTTTTATTCTCAGACTTTTTGGCTGGATTTGTTAAAAAGACTAGACTAGACTCAGCAAACCATTACACAGGGCTCTGTTTCTTCTATTTCTTTTGCCTTGAAAGGTTTCTCACCATGTACATGTGATAGAATCCACCTGTAAAAACAACTGATCTCATAGAAGGTGAGAGGAGGACTGTAGCTTCAAAGTTGGGGACAATAGTGTGGGGAGAGTGGCAGGGAAAGATGGTAAGTCAGTTAGAGAGGAGAATTTTTTGTTTGAGAAATGGGTTTTGATATTCTATTGCACAGCACATAAATATAAATGATGTACAGTCCAAAAAGCTAGAAGAAAGATTCTGTATGCTTTCATCACAAAGAAATGATAAATAGTTGAGATAGCTATGCCTACTCTGATTTGAACATTACACAATTGAAACATCACATGGTATTGAATGAATATGTACAGTTGTACCTGTAAGAGGAAAAAAGAAAATGAAATAACAAAAACAGAAAAATTGATTTTATTGCTCTTATTATATAGATTTTTAAAGTATAGATCTAATTTTCAAAATTATTATATCAACAAAGCTTTCTAGTTCTTTTTGTGTGTGTATATTTAGTACAGAGTCTATAGGGTCTCACTACACAAACTGGACTCATAGTGATCCACCTGTTTTTCAGCCTCCCAAGTGCTGGGATTACAGGCTCGCACCACCACACCCAGTCTCAGTTGTCATTTTAGTGTGCCCCGGGGCGGGGCCTGTGTGGCAGGCCTGGGATTGAACCCTGGCCTGAGACTGAACTCCCGGCCCCTTCATCTGCCTAAGCAGGCGATTTAATCTACTGAGCTATCTGGCCAGACCTTCTAGGTCTTTTTGAGTCAGTTTGGGTAGTCTGTGCTTTTGTAGGGGTTTGTCCTTTTTGCCCGAGATTTAAACTTTATTTCTATGAAGATTCACCTAATGTCCTCTTGTGGTTTCAGTTTCTGCTTCCTTGCTGAAAATTCCCTCCCTTTTTGGCTCTTACAATTTATATATATCTTCATTTCCTCAATTACATTTGTCAGAGAGGTGTAGTTTATTATATTTTTCAAAGAATTAACACTTTTCAGTTTGTTAACTTCATCTCTTGGTTCATTATTTTAATTTTCTGCTTTTGGGGGGAGGCTGTAGAGATTCCTTTTATCTTACTAACTCTTAAATGTAAATGTTTAACATGACAATGTCAGCTTCTCTTCTATCTTAACGCAAGAATTTCACCCTTTAAATTCATGACTAACTCCTCTTTATATGATCTCACAAGTGTTGCTACTTAATAATTTTATTATTATTCAGGTACTGTTAGTCTAGTTACTAAAAAGTATATTTTATATTCTCTCACTGATAGTATTAGACAAGTTCTTTCTCTAACAATCTTGTTGGGATGTTAGCATCACAGAATATATTCTAGATGATATAATTTCAAAAATTTTTGGATCTTGCCCCATAGTGTAATAGGCCTTTAAATGTTTGCAAGTTTTGAAAAGAATGTGTATTTATCAATTGTTAGATGTACTATCCTACAGCCATTTGTAATATAAAGTTGCTTACTTGTAGTGCTCCAATGTTCTCATTTTATTGAATCATGAATCTTAAATATTGTTGTATAAGAATATGCCGCCATGATGAGATTTTTTTATTGTAATTTTGGTTATATATATTTTGAAGTTTAACTTTCAAATTAGATTATCTTCTTGGTCTATTCAAATGTTTATTATTGTTACAGCTTAAAAGTAAATGATTTGCAAAATTTTTATCAAGCTTATGAGTAGTTATTAGCTGGTATAAATTTTTAGATTATTTCCTGTTAAGATTTGAAGCTACAAACTTAATATTTTTCTTACAAATAGCATAGAGTTTGTTTGGCAAAATATAATTTTTGATTTTAAATGGTGATACAGTAATTCTTGCTTACATTTATTGTTATTA
>NW_004524720.1:5361245-5362487 GCF_000260255.1 Octodon degus | reverse complement strand
TTTTTTCTACATATATGTTTTGTCCTAGAATTATTCTTGTTTTAGAAACCCAATATTTTTCTAAAAAATGGCATAGTTTTTCCCTGTCATGGAAGGTCTCTTTCTCTCTTCACTCATGTGGCATTCACTTAGTACATTTATCACTTGTTTCAGTTACATTCACCTTGCAGAGATGTAATACCTGCTCTAGCTTGTACCTAGCTGCCTCCCCTCTCCCAAAGCCTAGTAGGTGCAGCTTCTGGGGGCGGTTGGGTCTAGGTGCGTGCTGCTGGGGTCAGAATGTGAAGCTGGGATTGCTGTACTAGTGCTAACATTAAAGGTGTGAGTGTGACCTGCTCTAGGGACAGAGAGAGCTGCTGGGCACATTGCGGGTCACATGTTGCATATGCTGCTGCTGCTTATCTTCTCAGTGATGCCCCTCTATCATGCCTTAGAAGGTGCCAGCCATGGACTGTAACCTCTACGAATGGTAAGCCAAATCGACCTTTTTTGTAGCTTTCTGAGCTGGGTATTATGTCTCAGCAGCAAGCAAAGTAACTAAGACAAGCCCAACACCCATAAATTAAAGGAGAGGTTTGTTTTGTGTCATGTTTGCAGCCCAGGGATGCCTGGCACCAAGGCATAGATGTCGTGGTGGGAAGAAAGCTGATCAGATCACAGTGACCAGAAAGCAGAGAGTGAAGGGGGAGGCAAGGAGGGAGCTGGACAGCGACCTGCCAGTGATCTCCCTGCTCCCCGCAGGCTCCACCTACCAACTGCGTATTCACAAGTGACTGGCTACCTCCAGGCCATCACCCACCCACTGATAATCCAATCACCTTTTTTTCAAACACTTTTTTTGGGGGTGTATTAACCACATCATTTCTAAGACTTCTAGTTCATTTCTTGATTTCTAGATTCATTTTTTCCTTTTGATAATCTTGGAATACTTGACAATACCTTCAAAGTTTCTTTTTATGTTAATGAAGCATGTTCATTTTAATGCAATATCTAATTATGAAAGCATTCCTGAATTTGTTTTTTGTTTTTGTTTTAATGAGACAGTGACTTGCTATGTACTATAGGCTAGCTTTTCATCCTCTATGTAGCCTTGGCTAGTCTCAGACTTGCAGGGATTTTTCTGCCTCAGCCTGCCTAGTGAGTAGTGTTCTTTTACAAATTTGGGCAATGCAGAAAGTTCTCTCTAAATTACTCGGGTTGGCCTTGCATTTGCCATGCTGTTGCCCCAGCCTCCCAAGTAGC
>NW_004524720.1:5328539-5360625 GCF_000260255.1 Octodon degus | reverse complement strand
CTTGTTTTGTCAGAGATAGGTGTTCCACAGCTGTAAGTGAAGCTGTATTTGGAGAAGTCTTTAAAAGACCTTTTCATACTTGATGCCAGTCCAAAGAGTATAGGTACTTGAATTCAACAAAATAACCCAATATAGTCCAATAGTCCACAATAGTAGTGGGTTGACGGCACAACTGACAATTGTCTGAAGTTGTTGACGTCAGCCTTTTACAGCTCAGCATATTAGTATAGCTTTACTTTTACACCTCATGGTTGCACTTTTCTGCTGGATGGTTAAGGCCAAGTTAAAGCAGGAGCTATGTAACTCAAAATGTAATTTTTGCATTATGTGACAAGGTCAGTCAAATCCCCTCACAATTTACACTGGAACCATGTACAGCACCTTGTGGGTCTTTTGTCAGTGTCAGCCATGTGGATGAGTCACGGCAATTGCTTGACCAATTTGCTCTCTGTGAAAGCCTGAGAGAATTTTTTCTCTTTGTGTGACTCTCTTTAGGCACATTATACATCGTTGATCACTTTGCTCTGTGGCCCCATAATTTCCTTGATTAAAAAATTTGGGAAATCACTGAGTTACAGGATGTCACAGCACAAGACAGAAAATCATGTTTTCTCTGTCACAAAACTTTGTCATATCAAAATGGATCTATTCACTTCCATGCTGTTTCTATTTAAGTGTAACTTTAACAAAATAATAATTATGAAACTTTTTTTCTGTATATTTTTTATTATTTTGTGTCTGTGTTCATAATTTACTATTGGGCTCTTTGTTCTCTCATTCACATTCAGATTTAAGATATAGTAAAAGGAATAGAGGTTAATCTATTATCTTATTCTATTGTTTTCGTTGGTAACCAAGCAAGTCTTAAGGTGGTAGACGTCTACCTATTAAAGAAGTCAGCATATCCCCAATAATAAATCAAAATATTACCAAAATTCTAAAAGTTCATCTAGTTGAAAAACAAATTTTCATAACTTTACTTGTTATCAAACTATATTTGGCCATTTTTAAGATTATACTTTCATCATTTTAAAGAAGTTAGCTTATATAAATAAGCCTATTGTAGATTATAATCTCTAGATAGTAAGAATATATATTTGGATATCTTAAAAGAAAAGTATAATTGTACTTATTTCAAATAACAATGTGATTTAGGGAAATGGAAAACATTTTGCGTTTAAATTTTCCCAATTAAATAGATTTAACAGTTTCATTGAATTAGTTTTTTTTTTTTTTTTTAAGGTATAGAATAAATTCTTCACGAATCGGGCCAGCAAGACTTCATGTATAGCTCAGTGGACTAAGCGCCTGCTCTGGCAAGCATAGGGACCAGGGTTTGATCCTAGGTACCACATGACATGCCGATACTGACTCCAGGTGTGCTGAGCCAGCAACCGAGTCTAGCCATGGTGGCACATGCCCATAGTGCTGGTACCAGGAAGCGGAAAACAGGAGGATCCCTACAAGTCTGAGGTGCGAAGTGAGACCTTCAGACCTACCAAATACATTAAAATAAAATTCTTCACATATACATCTATCTGTCTTTTAATGTTAGTATTATTAGTACAGTTTTTTCCAACAATTTCAAAATGTAGACACAAAGAGCACCATATTGAAAGTCGCACTTTCACCAATAAAATGTGGTGGGAAACATTGCAACACTTTATTTTCAGTAAGGAGTCTGGTAGAACAGTGATAAAGATGTGCCTTTGGATAGTAACCACACAGCATGAGCCACATGCCACAAATATGTGATAAATATGAGTGTGGGCTGGTACAGTGAGGTGTCACATACTGGTTGGAAACTCAGAAAGTTCACGGATGTCTCATCAAACTTCAGTTTTAACCTGGTAGCATAGCAGCTTGGTTTTCTAAGTAATCTCTCCACAAATTAGCGCAGCATGACATAGGAGCGCTGTAAGTATCTCTCTCATCAGCTGGCTGGCTCGCATTCCCCATGTGCCTCCTGTACATCTTCTCTCTGGCTGACTCAAGGAATATCTTTAATGGGTCTAAAGGCCCATTTGGCTCCTCTGAGGGAAATATCATTGTGAGTCCCCAGTTGAGTGGGTGCCGCCAGTTGATTCAAGGTTGGTAAGAACAAATGCTTCTTCTAAGATCAGTGGCGCTGAGCTGACCCACAGAGCTCAGTTTTTGGAGGAGGTTCAATTCAGTGTCACTTACATTTCCATTACTATGAAAAATATTTGAGAAAATCAACTTTATAGCATTAAAGTTCATTTTGGCTCACAGTGACAGTGGTCCCAGCCCATGACTAGTTGCACCCCTTGCTTTGGAGAGTGAGGCAACCAGTCATAGCACTGCCACAGCTCCTCAAAATACTCACCAGAGCTATTTCCCTCTAATGTGGCAAAGTAAAACAGCTCACTTGAGGGCCTAGAAGCAAAGAAAAAGAAGAGCAGGGACAGTCACAGAGATCCCTTTGAGGGCATATCCCCAGTAAACAAAAAGCCACCCATAGGCCAGAATCTTAAAGATCCCACATCTCCTTACAGTACCAGCCTGCGAAACAAGGCTTTTACACAGAGCCCTTGGGCACACACAGGGTGATGGTGGGGGGGAGGATGCAATACTCAAGCTGTAACAGTGGTGATCTCACAGAAGAGATGGTCTGAACTTTATGCACTCTAAGGACAGTGAAACCCTGCTCAGTAGCTATTGCCAGCCAAATGCTATGATCATCTTTCTACTGTATTTTCTGGCAGTTTTCACAGAAATAATAGCAAAATGGGAAAATGTATTAATCCCAATGAAATAGCCTTTCAGAAGAAGGGCATAAATGAGTTTAATTCCATGAACAAAAGAATGGGTTTTCCTTCCTTGTTCTGTTTAGAAAGGTCAATTTCATCACAAAAGTCAAAGTGAGGGCTCTTCAGGATTGCAGACATCATTTTGGCCTTGGCTTTTGAACACGTTTCTTAGGTTCTGTGTCCTGAGTACTTTTATTACCTCATGTACTGAGGATTTTGATATTTGTATAGGAATGGCCCCATCTTTTGGGTTTCGTGGAGGCAGAGTAATGGCAGCTTTTGGTGAAGGAAATAATATAGCTCCTATATGCTTTTTCAAGTAACTGAGAATATCTTTGACTATCTGCTGTCTTTTCCTCAGCCAATAGCTTCACTCAATTTAATATTGGTTTCTATGGGAGAACAGGGGATTGTAGGAGTTGCAGGTGATTTTTGATCTTTATCTCTTGGTGAGTGTGTTCATCACAGGACACAGCAAGAGTTTCAACACCTTCTGGATCTTTCCAAGTCTGCATTTCTAAGTTTTCCAATGGGTACCCCAGGGAAGCCACATTTTCTAGATTATAAGAGTGCTCTCAGGACTCAATGACAATCAGTCATGGCGATGCAGGCTCGATCAATTCAGTTTCACAAACGCTATCCAGCAGAAAGCATCCTCTGAAGGGAGCATAACATTCTGTACTGTTATTCTGCAATCTGTCTTCCTGTGTCTCAGAGCTGGACCTGAGTAACCTGTCTATGTGTGGCACTTGATGCACATGACTGAGCTGAAATGAAGGATCACTGAAGAAACACACATATATTGGCTTCAAAGTGAATACCATTACATGTCTGAAAACAGCAAGCATACACCAGCCACCCAGGATTCTTTTCCAAGCCCTTCACACACACCCTGGTTACCTCTCCACCTTCCTCCAATACCCCACGTCCCTACCTTACTGTCTCTCTGTGGGTAGCGTTAGCATGATTACTCTTATTTTAGTTTCCATTTGAGAATCTTCTGGGGCCCCCAGCTTTGTGTGGAGGTTGTGGCCAGATCGCCTCTTGGACTAATCCTATGCTTTGTTCTCTTTTCCCATTTTGATACCATTAAGCTCAAAAGTTACAGGAGACACGAGGGGCTGCCAGATGCCCCAGGGTAACTGCTGGCTTTAAGTCTGCTTTACTTCTCTGAAGTCTTGAGTTTTACACTGCTTTTCCCCTCTGAGTGTTGTTTTTCACTTTCTTATTTGTATATATAAAATGATGTTTAGAAAATGTGTGTTCCCAGGCATTTTTAGGTGTTTTATTTAAAAAGGAAATGTTCCTTAGCATGTCTGCCTCATGAAATATAAATGTCTTTCTAATAAAAATAGGAAACTCTATTATCATTCCATCTTTCATTTTGCCCAATTGCCAAAAGCTTGAAAAAGTAGTCTTCAATCACTATTTCAATTTTCTTCCTTCTACTATGGAGAGAAGTTGCCTTTTACTTTAGTGTGAGTTGCATGGGAAGCAGATGCTCTGACAGAAATTTGCATGTAGCATGGGTAGTGCAGAGGGCCCTTGGAAGCAACACGGATGGCGAGAGGCAGAGGGAGGAGCTGAGCTCCAGTGCAGGTGCAGCAGAGGCCTCAACAGATCTGAATGCAGATTGTGATGACTGGCTGGCCCTTCACAGCTGCCTGTAGAGGGGTTTACATGCAGCGGAGGCCTCAACAGATCTGAATGCAGATTGTGATGACGGGCTGGCCCTTCACAGCTGCCTGTAGAGGGGTTTACGCTCAGCAGTCAGTCACTGCATTAGAGGCCCTCATGCAAATGTCAGTGTGACCTTGGGGAAATCCCAGAGGGTCTGGAACCTACAGGTCACCTAAAGGGGAGCCCTCTGATCAATTAGAGTAATATACCCTTTGTTCTCAAAGGGAGATGTGGGAGGGACACATGGGAGGGACATGTGGAATCTACCACATGTGCTTATGACTGAGCCATTTTCTGTTTAGCTCTTGCAAAGGTTACTAATAACTTGCATGTCCCTTAGACTACACAAGATTATCCCTTATCTTTTTTAAAAAGAAGCATGCAGTTTTATTTATATTTTCTTCTTTAAATCACCGCTGCATTCAACTTTTACAATACAGTTGGCTCCTCTTTCTCCCAACTCACCGCTTTGCTTCTGAGTCTCTTTCTGGGCCATTCTTCACTAACAGTGAGCTGACTCTGCCCCACATGTGCCTCTCTCCTCATTCATATTCTCTCTTTAAGTGATCTTATTTATATGCCTAGATATAAATTATTGTTGAAGTCTATGAATATTTTACTAAAATCTCTGTACAATCAAATTGTATTCCAGAAAAGATGTATCTATTTACAATACCAGTAGCAATCTATGTTTATATCCATAAAGATTTCCATATTAACATTAAATAGAAAGTTCTCTAATAATTTTATCTTTTATTCTTGGAACTGTAACTTGCTCACAATTTTCCTGGGTTAATTGTAACTCAGCGAAACTTTAATCATATGAATTTATATTCTATATGTTGGAAAACATGGACCTCTTACATATGAATGAACCTGGAAAAATATGGAGAGCTTTATTTTATATGAATAATCATTATTTCACCAGATATGATAGATTCAGCAGTACGTATACTCTGCTATATTCTGACTTTCTTGAAGGAAACACAATATTTCTAGCATTGAGAAAAATTTTTTTAAAATGTTATTCCTACCATAAGGCACCCATGCTCTAATCTAATCACATGGTATATGAGTAAGTTTGGTAATTCTATCGAGAGTTCTAAAGTCTCACTGAGTTTCCACGCCACTGCCTCTCTTTATTCTCCACTGCTCTCCACTTGTTTTCCTCTTGTGATCACAAATGTTTGTAACATATTGTCGTCTTGATACTTCCGTGGTTATCTGCAAGTGACAATGACTAGTGACAGCACAGGGGCTACCTTCTGTCTCTTGCATTCTGGACGGTATTATCCTTTCTCCCCTTGCTTCCCTCTTCTGATTCCATTCTGCTAGAAATATCCTCATGTCTAGCCTGACTCTGAACAGTGTGTCCCCCATTGCAGCCCCTGTGTCCCTGTGAGGTCCTGCCTTGTTCTCAGACACCCCTCCAGAGGGCTGTAACTGCAAAAGAAGGAAGGAGGTCCTGTGGGTCACACAAGAGAATGTGTCATAGAAGGGGCTTGTCGTTTAAAATACAGCCATTTCACAGCCCAATCAAAAAGTATAGTAGTATTTCATTCACTGAAATAACAGCATAAATTATTTAGTTTGAGAAAGCCAGTGACATCCATACTGTATTTCCTTTTTGGATCATAAATAAACATGACTGAGCTGAATTAGGTTCATGTCTATGTCCATAAAAATGTGTATGCCAACGCAAATTTTGTTTACAATTTCACAAAATTATATTTTCATATTGAAGGCTAGTTGTGAGCAATATGTCAATGCTCAGGCTGACTCAGACTCATCTTGCTGTCACATGTTTTGAGAACTTTGACTCATATAATCGAAAACACAAGTGACAAACATTTCCTGATATTCTCTAAGCTCAGTCAAAAACTAAGGAGAGATGCCCTAAGTGCCTCCAGGCAAGAGACATGTTGGAATGCAGGGGTCACTAACGGGTCACCTGAGGACAAAATTCAGCTCCTCCAGAGGAAAGTAAGCAGACCTAGCCAGGCACAATTGCATACCCCTCAGGCTCACTGCTTCATGTCTCTCTGAGGGCATTTGAATTTTGTGTCCTCAGTGTTTCGAAGGTACTGTTGAGGAAATCAACAGCTGTATTTCTTAGGTCACTGTTGCCCTGCCCACTGCTGAGGTTTTTACCACTAAGACCCTGATATGTTCACTGGATTCAACCACAGAGCCTCGTTACAGTCTTTTCACTCATGAAAGAGTTTTGTTTTACTCAGATACTTTAACATACACCCAAATGAGAATCGCCAGTGATTCATAATCACCAAAGTAAAATTTCCCCATTCAGTTTATCTTTCTTACATTATAGTTAAAGTATATGCAGACTATCTTTGATATAGGGCATTTAGCTTTCAGAATATACCTGGTGAACAAACCCAATCTGATGCAGCAAACACGTTTGTCCAGATTTTATTTTTTTAAATTAAATAAAATTAAATTTATTTATTTTCACTTATGTATTTGGTACAGGGTCACACCATGCAGCTCAGACTCTTAGTGATCCTCCTGTTTTCAGCCTTCCCACTGCTGGGGATTACAGGCGTGCGCCACCACGTCCAGACTCGGTCACCAGCTCAGTGTGCCTGCGCATGGGGCAGAGCAGCATATGGTACTGACAATTGAAACCCAGTCCCTGTGCTTGCTTAAGCAAGTGCTCAGTCTGCTGAGCTATCTCGTTGGCCCTGAATTTTTTTTTATAAAATAAGAAACATGAATATTTTCAGTTAACGTATATTCATAGACAAAATCATTATGAATGTAGTAAACAAATTCAAATATGACTTAATTTTCCTGAGAGCCTAAAGTTTCTCAAATGCTTTTGGTTTTGGTCTTTGAAACTTTGTTACTTAAAAATGCTTTATGAGGATAATAATTTATGTTTAGTTTTGCCATTTCTATTTGCCAAAAGAAAATTTTTATTTTATATCTGAAAGTTAACATGTTAGTTACTATTCCCTTTTCTTTCTTTCTTTTATTTTCTTTTTTCATTCTTTCTTTTTTTGTATTTAGTACAGGGTGCTCAGGATCTTACTATGTAGATCGGACTCATAGTGATTCTCCTGTTTGCAGCCTCCCAAGCACTGGGATTACAGGTGTGCACCACCATGCCCAGTCTCAGTGGCTGTCTCAGTGCTCCCCGCAGGCACGGCTGGCATGGATCGAAGCCCAGCCCCTGCTCTCTGCCTATGCAGATGTTTTAGTCCACTGCACTATCAGGCTGGTCCTACCATTCCCTTTTTAAATTTTTGCTGTACTGGGAATCAAACTCAGCACTTTGCACTTGCCAGGCAGGCACTTATGCCACTGAGCTATATTCCCCCCCTTCCCCCCGGCCCGGTTCCCCTTTCTTTTTTTTTGCACTATTTTTCAAAGTGATACTGAAAAGGGTTATCAAATACATCTTTTGTTCGACTTTAAAATTTTTCCTTTGATTTGTATTCCTTGTATTCATTCCCATCAATACTGCTCTCTATTTTTACCTACCAGCTATTGCTTTTGCTTCAAAATATTCTTTATTTGTCTTAAATTTGCTCTAAAGACAATTCAGACTTGTAATTCTAGGGTTTCTTCTTTTTCTTTTATCATAAGAGACATAAGGATTTGTGTCCCTCTTAATGCTCGCAGTAAAATAAGCCATGTTTTAGGGAAGCCATGAGGAGTTTCTCAGGCCTTGCTGCTTCAGCTTCCCTCAGGACCAAAGCAGTGAACGGCACTGCTATCTCAGTTACACGGGCCACGTGACATACTTGGACTAATGCAAACTGTTCTGCACTTTCTTAGAAACACTGTACAAAAAATTGAAGATTTTTACCTGTCAATCTCATTATCATTTGAAAATACATTTTTATCAGTTTTTTAAGAAATTTAAAGATAGCAAGTGATGAATGATACAAAAAAAAAAAAAAAATCATAGCACTCTTGAATTGTCCAGGATTTCCAATGGTGAGAAGTGAAGCTTAAGTGTTGTTGATCAGCTAGAAAGTTGTCCTGGTTTGTGTGGCTCAATGAGGCACTTTTCTGAAATTAACAAGAGGCATGCAAATTAAGAACATGTGTTTAAGTTCCAACTTTTGATATTCTGCTCCCATTCTGTATCAGAAGTTTTAAGATTCCACTCCAGTATTTGCTGCATAACCTAATAACTAACTTTTCAATTCTTCTGTTATCTACCAACTGACTTTGCTTCTTCAGCCTTCACAAGAAAGTATTCATACTGTTTGAAATTGAGAATTTTGTAGAAATGCACTTGACAGGCCATTTTCAAATTTCAAACATTCAAAAATACTGCTTCTCCATTGGGACAGTGAAACCCTGGACAATCACACTATCCAGCCTATGTGTGGCATGGGTCTTAGCTGGTGGGCAGTGAGAGGAGAATGTGCCCATCAGAATCACTGTGAGAAAAACTTAAATTCTCATGATGTGATTTTTTTGTTGTTGTTGTTCTGTGATTGTAAACAGTGCCCTTTAGTTCTTTATACATAATATTTTTATGTTTTGCTTAAAGGCATGAAAGAGACAAAACATGTGAAATATTGAACACTTTCCCTGGAGAATAGATGTTCAATAAATGTAAGCAATGTATTATTATGCAACTTCTGTGTCTTAGAAGAATCCTTCTTTTCATACTCTGCAGACTATCCAATACATTTTTGTTGTTTCTTCTTTGTGAAAACAAACATTGAAATTGATCAGTCTTAGAAAAATAAAATTTAGTTCCTTTTTTTCTAGCATAAGTCATTATATGCTAGGTAGGGATAAGTATTCGGAAACAGATGTCATCTGGGCTTGGCTGGGCGGTGTCATTCATTTTAATCCTTTCATCTTTCTTTGGGATTCCAGTCATGTTTAAGGTCCACCCACCCACTCAAAGCAGCACTTCTCCATTTGTCAGGAAGTCCAGTTGTTCTCTTGTAAGAAGTAAGTTTTGGATGTTGTGAAATTCTCCCATAAGACTGTCTGACAGTTTGAATGGGCATAGAAAAACCTCCCTAAGAAGGGACTGTCTGATTTGACCCTGGCATCTTCCTTTTTGATAGAGTCATGTCAGACAAGTGATGGTATATTGACTCTCAGTTTTTGTTAGATCCTGGCTTACAATGGCCATGAAATGGCACCTCTAATCCTTGTGCATTTGGGGCTACAGCCACATATGCAAGAACGAAAGCCAGCAGGGGTGGTATTCGGAAATCCTATCAACTCTGTCTGTCTTACCCCCATCCCTTCAGAGTGACCAGTTCACAACTGTGGCAGATGCATCCTGAGGGTTTTGGGAGGAAGGAGCGGGTGACCATACAGGGAGCCTCGCTGGGTTTGTGCTGCTTTCTTAGTGAACAATTAAGGGTCCCAAGACCATGTCTAAAAAACCAAAAGAATGTCAACTATCTAGTGAATTTTAATGCTGTAATAACATTGAAATTCCTGTGATATCTTTTCATTGTGAGTGGGAAAACTTTTCCTTCTTTATTTGTATACTTAATCAAAGGGGTATAATTCATGGATATGAATTCAAAGAATGGGTAATACCACTATTATTTTCATTTGGCTTTGGAAGACCGTGGGCAGTTTTCTTTGAGTAGTAGTTTCATTTTTTGTTTTTGTATAGATGAGATTCTTAAAAATGTGTTGTTTTTTTGAGCTTGTCAGAAAACAGCTGACAACCCAGCTGCTCTGGGGTAGAAAAAACATAAGGGAAAGCCAATCTACTCAAACACTTTTCTGATGATGATGCAAAACGCTAAGGTATATTGATCACTTACTGCAGACTTTAGGCTTTTATAAGTTCTTTGCCTGCCTCATCCATGAAAGAGCAATAGTACCTACCTCAAAATTTGCTCTCAAAATTAGGTTAGTACTGATAGAGCATTTAGAAAAGTGCTAAAGACATCAAACCAGGTTAATTATTATTATGTTATTTAATCATCATAGCAGTTCCCTCAGGTGAGCTCTAATATTCTCACTGCTCTACAGATAAACTGAAGGACAGAGAAAGGAACTTGCCATGGGTAGGAAGTGTGTGACAGAGCCAAGATCAGAGTCCAGGAACTTGTACTCTTGCTCAAACCTGCTCAGTGTTGTTTGAGTTTCCATTGTATTGGGCAGGACTTGATGAGGTGGCGTTATTTATATTGACTATGAGGAAACCTCCTAGGGTCTCTGATTGAGTTAATTGCAGCCCTGTCAATGTACATAATTACATTTTAATTTTTAGCTGCAAAATAGAGAAGATGAACCAAATGTTCTTGCAGGGTTTTCCCAGTACTGTGGTGTGGGAGGCACAATAAATCCAGGCCTCCAATACTACTGCAAGTGAGTCTTTCTAAATCCTGTGAATCTGCCACATCATGACTCTGTGCCACATATCCCTTAATGGTCACTTGAGGGCCTCTGACCTATAAAATTCTCTTGGTGCATCAGCGTCATTAGTGACGCTGACTTCCTCTTCCCCTACCACTGCTGAGTTAAGTTCCTAGTTCTTTTTACCCCGCCTACTTCCCATAAGTCTCCTGCTATGGCCCTGAGGTGGGACTTCCTGTCATAGTCTGGTTGCCTAGTTACTCGTGCCTTTTACCCGCTGATGTCATTCCCCTATGCCTCCACTATATATACCCAGCACCTGCCCTGAATAAACGAGACTTGGTCAGAATCCTGTCTTGTCTCCATTTTTCTCGTCTCCTGTCCTTTGTGCCCTCCTCAACTCCCCGCTCCTCTCCCAGGTGACCTTCGTTGACTGACCTGCTGGACGGGACACTGTGGATATGCTACAGAACCGTTGGAGTTCACCCTCTCCCAAAGAATTGATCCGATTTCACTTGACCACCAAAGTGAAATTGGTTACACTTGTACCAGAAGGAGTATGTGTATGTGTACGTGTGTGTGTGCGTAAGAATGTTTTCTGCATAACAAGATAGTTAAATACTGAAAAGAGAAGCTTTTAAATTTATTTACCTAAAGCTCTGCAGGAAAAAGGTCAACACTACCACTTGGAATTGTCAGTGGGCCCCTATTGCCCAGGGGCTGTGCACAAACTAGGTTATAGATTTTTTTTTTTTTTTTTTTTTTTTTTTTTTGCAGCTAAATGGTTCTATTTCTCCATGAAGTTAACTCCACAGTAACTGTTAGGATTTACAGCCTTAGTAAAATAATTAGCCTTTGCACCAAGCTGTGAATTTCTTCCTGGGAAAAGAAAGCAGGTACATCCCCTGTTCCCCAGGAGAAAAGGAAGCTGTAAAGGAAGGTGCTCCTCCTGATGAAGGAAGGAAGGACATCATAGGATCAGATCTGGCCTGAGGCTAAATTGTAAAATAGGCTAGGTTTTCTTAAGGATTTTCACAACACATTACAAACCATTCACTCTTCCTTGCAGGAGCTCTCTATGTTCCTAAGCAAGAATCCTCCTCCATTTCTGCAGAAGCCAGTACTTCTTCCCTCCCCAAGCTTTTCACCCAGTCCCTCAAATTCTGGATTTTGGCAACAAAGGGCTCCTGGTGGTCTAGTGTGTAACACTTTTCAAGCAAGATTAATGTTTTCACAGAGCTCTTGACTGTGCAATTCATTATTCTAATGCATGTATTAGGGAAAAGCTTCAGATGAAGATACCTGGCTGTCCTAATGCAGTGTTTCCTCATTACTTGAATGAGTGATCTTCTTACCCCACTCTAGGCAAGGTCTGGGTGGAGAGATTAGTTCTACAAGGAGAAGATCTGTTACAAATTCACTGGTGTGACTGTGGTGAAAAAGCAACACCATAGCCACGCCAATAAACTTATAGTAGGTCTTCTCTTAGCCCAGGAGTTAGGGGTGAACCTCGGAAGCCTAGCAAAGCCCTACCCCTTAAAAAATTACCACCCATAGGAGGCCCTGGAACTTTTAAGACGTGTTACCCAGGAGAGGTCTTCAGGTCACTGTGCCGTCACGGGCAGTGCGATCGTGGCCTCTGCCTCTTCTTCCTCTTGTTTCCTTTGCCATAAATGAGTGGATTTGCCCTGCCACCGCACCCTACCTTTGTCATCTGGCACCTTCACCAATAGCCTAAAAGCAACAGGTCTGCAACTGGACCTTTTAAGCCATGAATCAAACTAACATTTTTGTTCTAAAAGGTTGTTTTTCTCAGGTGTTTTTCATAGTGATGGAAGCTAAAATAGGTCCTAAAGGAAAAAATCCTCTTATATCTATTATACTTAGTTTCTGAGGCTGGCAGGACTGAGTCTTGGACTGAGGGACTTAAACTACTGGCCAGGGATCTGGAAGTAAACAGAGCTTTGGAGGAGAGCACTTGCTTCAAGGGTGTGAGGACCTGGGTTTTGTCCCTACCACTGATAAAACTAAGGAAAAAAATTACTGGTAAGCACAGGTCTAACCATAATCAATGAACAAAACATTTCCTCCTTCAGATAGCAAAGGGGATGAGTCATTTTGAATGTTTTTCCAGGATTTGTTTAGTTGCTTTTTACGGTGTTAGGAATGAACCTAGGGCCTTGTGCATGCTGGGCCAGTGCTCTAGCACTAATTTATATCCCCAGTGCTCCAGGGATCTTTTACAACTCCCCTGTAAATGACCTTAGATAAGACACTTAGCTACATGTCTGGTGTTAAAATTCATTACTGGCAGAGAAGCCTGGGTGAATTATATTTCACTGCCCTATACCTATGCTGCACTGCCAAGTTTGCATTTCGGCTTTCGCTTTCTAATGCGATTCATATCTTTTGTTATCATCATCATCTCTTAGTAGAGTAAAGCATCGATTGCATTCCTAGTATTCTAGAGGTATTCTGAGGCCTCTTAGGTTTTAATAGGAATATCTGAATAATCTGAATCTTTTGCATCCATTCAATCCTGTAACAAAATCACTGAATATGCTTCTCAAGGCAAATGGGATCCTCAAGGTGGCCTTGGGTTATTCTGCCCTGGTAGAATGCCTCCAGCTTCCTTAATAGCTAGCCTTCTCTTGAGTCTCTTGCTGTTCTTAGATGAATTACTTAATACCTTCCCATGCTCCTCCTTCCTCCTCTCCTCAAATACCAATTTGTATAACATAAGCTGAGCTAGAAGTATGTGGTTTCTTTTTAAAAATTATTTATTTATTTATTTATTTATTTATTATTTGTTACAGGGTCTCACTATGCAGCTCAGACTCACAGTGATCCTCCTGTCTCAACTTCCCTAGTGCTGGGATTACAGGCGTGCATCACCATGCCCAGCTTTGGTGGGGTTCTGGGGCTCTCATGGCGTGTGGTACCAGGGATCAAATCTGTGTTCTTACCCTTGCCAGGCAGGCACTTATACTGCTGAGCTATTTCCCTAGCCCATGTGTGGTTTCTTAATATATAAGGTATAGTTTCACTGGCTATTTGTATTTCTTAATTTGTTTGAATGGAAATAGTAATACAGCCAGTTGTGTCTTCCTTTATTTGGCCCCACATACCATCAATTTTATATTAAAAAATTGATTAAATTATACATGAAATTGACAAACCCAGGTAATTTTGTAGCATCTGAGGATACACTATTACTCAAGGTTGAATGTGTAATTATCCAAATTTGCGTTTATCAAATTTGTGCAAGTATTTTGATAATATCATATTTATGATAATTTCATGAATGTTGTTGATGTCTCCCTCACTCTCTCACTTTTTCAGATGCTTTATGTAGGTTGCTGAAAACATAGAGTAGAAAATGAAATGTGGTAACTTCTGCTGACTTTACCATAGCAATGTCATTAATGTTTCAGGTACTGTACTAATTTTCTAACTTGAAAAATTTTCACATTTGTCTCTCCAATGTGGTCTAGATTATTCTGAACTATGAAGAGGAGGAGAAAAAGCTGAGCAAAACATCTGTGGTAGTAAGACAATAAATAAAATTTAATGCAAGATGTTGACTTTGTTCAGTTGAGATAGCTGCTTCACTCTAAACAAACCCACATAAGTGACTATTGGCAATTGAGATAGCAATCTGCTATCACTTGCTCTCACAGGGTGACAGGAAGGACCCAGGATTGCAGGGTGCCACACTGTCTGCATGATTTTACTCATACTATGAGGAAGTTATCTTGGAGTCTCTTCAGAGCTTTTATCTATCTGTCATCCTTGATAGTCATCAGCTAAAAAACATCCTCTTATTTTCCTCTGTATTTTTGCAGTCTTATTACATTAATTTCTTGGTCCACTTTCCAATTCCTTCTAATCCTGGATTCAGAATTGGTATCTATTTGCTCATAGATTTTGCCCTGGGAAGTGAATTTAATGTAGCTATCAAAGCTATGTTATTTCAGTTGAAAAGCTCATATGTCTGAACATTCATTTAATTCAGTGCACAATGAAGCTAAAAGCAGAGTTCTCTGTTGGGTAGAAACGCAGAAAATTCATGGCACACATCACAGAGATATATTTTTGAGACAAACTAGTCAACAAGCTTCCCTTTAGATGATAGAAAACTGCCTCTTGGTGCTCCTCTGACACTTTCCTCTTGCTGTAATTCTGTATGGCAGATTTCTACCACAGTTGTTATTTGCAGGAAGAGCAAATCTCTATAAACACAAAATATAGTGTTAATAAGCACAGGCCTACAGTGTTTTATTGCTTAGGGGAGTTAATTGGTGGTTAAAATAGTAATTATTTATAAATCCTTACAATATAAAAAATGGCATTTCACATTATTTTTCTTTCCCAATTTTAGTCATCCAATGTTGTCCATAAGCCCTTATTATAAAACCAGCACCAATCTTAAAACTATGCCTAGTTGACATGAACTGCTCCAAATCTAGGGGAAAATAAAACAAAACAAAGCAAAAAACAGAATCGCTAGAAAAAAATCAATTTCTTTCCTTGTGAAGGAGGCAGAGAAGCAAAGTCATAACATAACCTTATTCATGTGCACACTGCAATCCTACAGTTTTTAAATCATTGCAGCTTGTGTTCTTGAGATCTTTGGTGAAAGGCCTCTCTCAGGTCTTGGCTGCTGAGATAGCCCAAGCACTCAACCTTCAGAAAAGGAGAGAAATTTGTAGCGGGCTAAAAGAAACTGGTGTTGACTAGAGAAGAAAAAGAAAAAAGTGAGTCATGAGGGCTGGCCAGATAGTTCAGTGGACTAAAGCGCCTGCTTAGGCAAAGCCCAGTGGCCGGGGTTTGATCCCTGGCATGCCATGAAGACTCTGCCCACAAGCGCACTCTGACTTGATTGAGACTGGGCATGGTGGTGCACACTTGTAATCCCAGCACTTGGGAGGCTGAAAACAGGAGGATCACTATGAGTCTGCTCTATGTAGTGAGACCCTGTAGACCCTGTACTAATTACATGAAAAACTAAAAAGAGAAAAGAAAGGAAAAAAGTGAGTCATATCACTGATTCACTGGCTAGACACGTAAAATGAAGACAACAAAATTTTTAGCAGTGATTCTAACAGATTGTGTCAGGGCCTTTTGGCCCAAAATTTGCTCTTTCTGCCTCATATTTACACAACTGAGTTGCCCAGTGAGTAAAATCTGACCACCTAAGTCTGTTGCGAGTGGACCAGGAGGCTGGTGGGAGGGTGGGAGAATTCATTCACCAGGTAGATGAGCGGAGTCAGTGTGAGGCAAGAACGAATTGTAGAGCAGAAGACTTCTGACTCACGACCGCACTGAGGAGTGTTTATTTGTTGTCTGTTCTGTATAATTGCACAAGTTTCAAACCTGTTATGTTTCTGTGCTTTGAATCTAGCTAGGTAAAGAGACAAGAAATAGAGACTTTCAGATCTCAGCTTACTAAAAAACTGTCCCAAATACCAGTGCACACAGAAGGCTGAGCAGTGGAAGATCATCAACAATGTGTGGGCACATATCCCTATCATTATGAAATTGTCATAACCTGTAATTGTTTTAAAATTTATTGTCCATGCTCTGAGAGTATTGATCATGTAATTTAGCAAAATCAGGTGGTTTTATTTCATGAATTTTGTGGTATGTTAAGAAGAATTAACACTTTTTTAGGTGTCCACAGGAAAATGGCATTCAGTGTATGTGATAGAGAAGGGGGAAAGCTATGATTCCAAATGCACTCACGCACTTTGGGAGCCAATTTGTTCAAATCTATCCAGGTCAGTTATGCACTCGGAACAGTCCACATTTGGAAATGGTTGTTTTACTCATGCATTGGGCTATAAGAACTCTATAGCTGCTGAGTCAGTCACTCTGAAAAAGATATTTCACAGTGCTTTTCAACAACCATAAGTGAATGTTTCCAGTTGTCTGGAATAATTTTACTTACATTAAGACGCATCTTAGATATAATGCAGAAATATGTCAAATAAATTTGTTCAGTCTCTGAGCCCTTCCTTCATTAAATAATTAAATTCTTAACCAACGGTTGGGAGCGTGGAATGTAGACAACCAAATATGAAGTTGATTAGAGACAAATGAGCAGCTTTACTTGAGCCATACACTATTTTATCCCTCTCTACTCTCTTTCCAGGTATAATTTGGTAAAACACATTTGCTCAAATTAACTGTCTAATTTGATTTGTCCTAGAACTTGGCTTGTATATTAACAATGGGTACAAAGAATGGAGTCTGAAGGAGAACAGAGACATAACTGCTGGACACTGTGCACACAGCTGTAGTGACTCTTGCCTTGCTGTTTGATGTCCAGTGAGTTCACCAGGTGTATTAATGAAAAACCTTAGGGCAGGGGAGATAGCTTAATGGTCTAAATGCCTGCCTGGCAAGCACAAGGATCTGGGTTAGATACCTGGCACTGAATGCCATGCCAGCCCTAAAACCCTGGGTGTGCTGTGCTGGCCTCCAAACTGGGTGTGGTAGTGCATGCCTGTAATGCCAGTGCTGGGGAGGCTGAGACAGGAGGATTACTACAAGTCCAACCTGTGTAGGGAGACTCTGTACCAAATAAATAAATAAGTAAGATTAAAAAGTCAAATGTATGAAGGAATGGCTCAGAAGACACAGCTGTGCAGAACAGCCTTCTTTAGTTTTCCAGAACTTTGCTTTTATCTGTAAACACACACACAAATACAAACACACACACATATAAAGAAGGAGAAAAAAATACAATTATATTGCAAGTAGGTGGTATATTAACTTTCTGTTGCTGTGACAAAATATGTGAGGTAATCAAACAAAGGATAACTTTGTTTTGCCTCATGGTTTTAGGACTTCAGTCCATGGTTTCTGGGTTCCATTACTTTGACCTGTGGTGAGGTAGAACTTCATGGTGCTAGGACATGGAAGGAAAGTCTACTCACTTTGTGGTAGCCAGGAAACTAAGAAAAAGAGGAAGGGAGGGGGACCCCCTCTCCTTTACTGGCACATCTCCTTGATTTAACTGCAGAAACCTCTACCTCCTAAAGTTACCACAGCTTTTCAACAACACCATCAGTTGGAGGCCAAGACTTTAGCACCTGAATCTTTGGGGACATTTAAGATTAGAGCTCTGTCAGGTGGAGAGCATAAAGATAATTATTGTGTTGAAAAATAATTTCACATATGTGTTCTAGATGAGACGTAGAAAATGCACCTGTTCTTTCCACGGTATAAAGTTGGGATTAGTAAATAGTGTTCTGCATCCTTAATCTGTCCTGTCACCTGTTCTTGCAAATAAATTTTATTGGATCACAGCAGGGGTCATTTCTTAATGCATCATCTATGGCAGATTTGGTGCTGCCTTGATAGAGTGTGTGTGACAGAGACTGTGTGGCCTACAAGGCCTCAAATAGCTAACATCTGCTCCCTTATAGTACAGGTTATCCAATTCATGCATGGTAGCAACTTGAAGCTATAGATTAGGGTTGTTTCCCATAAAATACATGGCTTAGTGTTATTTGTGAATTGGATACAATTGTCTTTAAAAGCTTAAACAGGAGACATGAAAATTATGATTTTTAAAAAAGTATAAAATCTAGTCAATCCTTGGTACCACAAAGCAAACAAACAAATAAAGTATAAAATCTAAGACTATGAAATTTTGTATTTTATGAATCTTTTTCCTCTATGCATACTTAAAGCTCTCCTTACCACTTACTAAGGTGATAGGATATCCTGGTTTAAAAGCCAGGGATGATAGGAATGATTACAATAGCACTCCATTTCTTACTTTCATTTTGTTATCACATAAATACAAGTTAAGAACTAGGCTTAGTTGATCAGAGACAGATTCATCAACTCCTACTCAGAGGATTGTCTGTTGGTGTGAAATATATTCAGACAGTGTGTGGAGAGAGATACCTTTTTGAATGGCCAACAAAATCATCTTTTGTGAACAGATACTAGAAGAGACTCCTAAATCTAGCGCTGCAGGTAGTGGGTAAGCTCTTGCAACACTCATCAAAGACTTTCCTGCCCCTTTAGCTTCCCAGGGGATGGAGTACGGCATCTGGCTGATCATCCTTCAGTTCTGTTTACCTAGTAAGGTTCTACTTACAGCTCCAGTCAGCTTTGGGCACATCATCTTTTCTTTTTCATTTGCAAAAAAGAAAACTAACATCCCAGAAAGTGGACACAAACAACTTAGAAGTATATTATGATAGCCCTTACCAGCCTACAGGTGGAATGTCAGAAAAACCAAGGGTCTTTGTAAAATGATAAAATAATTTAGATTTTGAAGGTCAACTTGCATATTTCTGTAGACATTTTAATGATTTCATCCGATTCGTCTAAGGGAAATGACATGCCCCTCTTTTGATGGTAAAGAACCTTCTCTGACTCTTTTCAGTATTTAGAAACTGAAAAGTTTATACATGTAGTTTAAGTCTTTTGCGTGCTGTCTTTTTGCACCTGGCACATTTTCTCCCAAATTCACAAAAGACGCTGATTCCCCGACAGAAATGGGAAGTCTCGCGAATCAAAACACTGCTTCAGACGCTTAGTTGAGGTCATCGTGTTGTCAGATAGGCATGTCTTTACCTGTATTACGTCTCTGAAATTGAGCAGGTTAATGCACTTAACCATGGTTTGGGATGATGTGAGGCAAAGACAATAGCAGCTCAACCAGCGAGATGAAGAGAAGGGGTGCAGTATCTACACTGGCAGCCAGGTAGTGCCTCGTTGTTTTTGGTTTTGTTTTCTGTATTTAGGACAGGGTCTACAGGGTTTCACTACACAGATTGGACTCCTAGGGATTCTTCTGTTGTCAGCCTCCCAAATGCTGCGACTATAGGCGCGCGCCACCACGCCCAGTCTCAGTCTTTGTCTCAGCGTGCCCCGGGAACCGGCCCTGCACAGCAAGCTGGGGGTGGAACTCGGGCCTCTGCGCTTTGCTTACGCAGATGCTTTAGTCTGCTGAGCTATCAGGCCTGCCCTTGCGTTTGGTTTTTTAATGTCTCAGTTATCTGCTATAACACGCAGTATGCTGTACTGTGAAAAACAGAAAGATAAGTGTTTAAAGAGCTTAATATGGCCCTCTAAAGACTAAAACTCTTGGGATGGAAATGTGTCTCTCTTGGGACCTACATAGAGTTAATGTGTGACCACCACCCGAAGGCTGGTCTCTGCATTTTATTTCCCCGAAGAATACTTTGCAGGAAGCATCAAAACCTTAAATTGCAGTCTAACTTTACAATGACCCACAATTTGAAGGTACAGAGATAAAACTTCTAAAACTAGGAAAAAGTAGTGGAAAAACGAGGTTTGAGGATCTGTTTCGAAGGAAACACCCAAAAGTGTTTTAAATGACATACTTCCTGCAGCTTTTGTCTTCCCTTTCATATTGCAGGGAATTTCTCTTCTCACAGTGGGATTTTAAATTAATTTATAATTACACACACTCACAGGAGCTGGGAGTGGAGTGACCTAATTAGAGCCCAAATGGATCCCCTCTGGCCATCCTGCAATTAGAGCTGCTGGGGTAGGTGGCGGGCTGGGTCCTGTCCCAGTCCATACAGCAGCACCCCGGGCACTGGGCGCTGACGGCGCTTCACGCAGTCCCTGCTACAATGTCAAAATCCATGCAAATTATTTTAAAATAGAAACAAACAAATAAAAGTAAGCTTCAAAGTGATGATAGAACTCAGTCTTCCCTTGTCCTGTGCAGAAATAAACACAAAGTGGGACTATCAAGGGAGCAAAAGCAAGCAGAGGGGTTTAAGGCTGGGTTTGTGTTTAACTAGATTCTAATTAGTTACAATTAAGCTGCCAGGGAATAACAGCTACAGTGACACTGGAAAAGAAAATCCACGTATCTCACCTATTTTCCACTGTTTCTTTAGATTTCTCTTTCTTGTTGAGATTTAGTTGCAAATGATACTGGAAGAAAAAGGTCTCAACAGGTATCTAACGGGGTCACGGCAGCAACAAATTTCTTTTTGGCTAATTCTTTGGCCTCACTTTTCCTTTTGTATACTCTGCAGCAAGAGGAATAATTACTTTTATAATGTGTGCACGATTCTCTCTTCTTTCAGTCAGGAGGCATTTCTCTGCCTGTTCTCTGTGTGTTGATTCCAAAAAGGATGCTTAAACTGTAATCTGGAAAGAATCAGTGTTCGAAAAGGGAGAAAAAAATTATTCTGGCTAATAAAGAGTTCCTAAATTTATAAGAGACAGTAGATAAATGATATAAACGACATGTGGTTGAGATGGAGAAGAAAAAAACCACCAAATGTACTGTTTTTCTTCTTCAAATGCACTGTTCATGAATTAGAGGATAATTGGTAGAACAACACGGTGCTGGTGTGAAGTACCCTGCCCCTTACGAGTCAGTTGGTGGAGAAATGGTCTTGTGTGCTTGGAGGCACTGTTAACCGTAGCAAACGAGGATCCTGAAAATCTGAGTGATGTGTGGCTGCTGACAGTCAAGGCCAGCCCAGAGCCCCAGGTGATCCAACATTCGGACCCTTTTCTGTATTCTTGTATATGTACCGTGGGATTGTTTAATGTTACATAGTGTAGTTAATAGTTAAGTGATAAATATTTATATAGCCTCACTGACACTCTCATTGTGGTTTTAGTAAACAAAACTATGCAACACTCTTCATCAGATTATACATATTTTAGGGAGAGCTTTTGGATAAAGAATAATTTATCCAGAATTTTTTTAGTAATAGTTCACATGGTACTATTTCTTCTTGAATAGCAAGAAATGCCTAAAATATTTACCAAATCCTCATGACTTGAAATTGTGACCCAGTCTGTTCTTTAAAGTTTTCTAATAATTTAGGAGAAAAAAATAGATCTAACACCATTGCTTTCTGACTGTTACTGGATGTCTTCTCTCCTACCATAGGCTTTGCATATTTTAGTAGTTTGCTAGGTATACAAGTGGGATTGGCAACAAAAATAGAACTTGAGAGAAGACGTAGTCAAAGAACTAAGAAAATAACACTCCTTCATTGGCATGAGTTTTAGCCCTATGGACTAAATCTGGTCCACTAGCTAGTTTTGTAAATAAAGTTTTATGGGAACACAACACTTTTCTTTTTGATTATGGCTTTTTTTCCTGCTACAATGGCAAAGTAATTACCACAAAAATTGGCTTCCCTTCAAAGCTTAAAATATAGCCTTTGGCGTGAAATTTTCTTTTCTGCACTTTTCAAGTTCTAGCCTGGCATCAGCTTTGTTTACTGCAAGTGGCCAGTGGCTGGTAAGGGAGATGCCCAAGTTTGGTGGATTGTAGTTGCTGAAGCCCACAGAGATCCCGAAGTGGAGAGCCCACAGAAGGGTCAGCCCCCGGAGCCATGGTATCCTACAACACAGGGCAGAAGACCAGGAAGACTTACTCCTGGGTTGGCAGACCATTGCTGGATTGAAAATTGGGCCACAAAATCTAAAAAGAAATATCTGTGAAAAGAGAAGGTGGTTGAACTTAGGATAACATCCAAGTTGGACAGTTCGTGTTGACTGAAGGGAAGGGTGAAAACCCGTAAGTTGCAAAATTGATTGAATTGTTTGAAGATGGTTCTGAACTTCATTCCAGGAAATGTTCATGAGTACAGTGGTTTGTCCAATTCTGTGAAATTGCTCCCTGCAAACAGCATTTCTTGAGCAGAAGCCTGACCCACAGGAGACTTTCTGGTATGACAACCCTGCCTGTGACAACACTATTAGTGTTGAAACCATCATTGGTGCCATTCAGGTAGTGGCTTTAGCACCAGATGAAGTGATCCCGGTGCATCTGAAAAATGAGAAAACATTCTTTGTGAAACTATCCTGGAGTGAATAGAAGTTCAGACCATTTTCCCCAGAACAATTCACAGAGTTTGATAAATTACAAGAAGACAGCCCCAAGTGCCAGGGGCCCAGAACTAGCAATGTAGAAAACTGTTCTTGGCACACAGCAGAAAATATGATCAAAAGGACAGAATCAGGACATTCTACCTCCAGGTTGTGCCAAATCTCCTCCACAAGAAAGGGCTGGAGCTGGGCAGTTCCCCTAGGACACCTGACCCTGAGACATCCCGTTACACTTCCGGGGCTTCTGTGGATACTCTAAGAAAAACTAAGCGAACAGCAGCCTTCTCAGAGCCCACCTCCCATTTGAGGCAATCCCAGCCTGAGGGAATCAAGACGCCATTTCCAGGTCTGAAAGCGCCTAAGAAAACTGGAGTGCTTGGACTTGACTGTGCAGATGGCAAGAAAGAGTCACCTGAATGTCACAGGATCCTGAGAATCCGAGTGTCAGCTATGAAAACCATGAGAATTAGTCAAGAGAGAAACCTTATCCCTGTCAGGCAGGCCAGAGATCCTCAGGGTTGCCTTTTGTGGCTCTGACACCAGAGTGTAGCAAAAAGAGGGAGGCAAAAGAACCAGACGGCCAGAATGAAGCTGCTACTACGTCCCCTCGCACCTGCAGAAAAAGTTCCCTCCTGATGATAAATCAGATTAGGCAGCAGCTTCAACTTCTAGAAGACAATAAAAGTGACCAAGAAGAGAAAGAATCCTTGCCAGCAGCAGAGGATTCCGAATCCAGCAGTGAGGATGAGGAGGCTTCTACTCCACCCCTTCCGAAAAGAAAATCCTGCCATATGTCCAGGAACCTGTTTCCTTTCTCAGAGACATCTGTCCAGAATCCCTCCAGGACACCAAAAAAGACTCTCAGGCCTAGAACACCACATCATGCCACAGCCAAAGCCTGGCTGCCCAGGAGCTGTCCAGTGTGCTGGGGGAGGCCTGACTCAGGCTGCATGTTTCTGCTGTGCCAGTCTCTTCCTTGTTGAGAGAAGGAATTCCAAGACATCTACAGCTTTGTGGAAAGCAAGTTCCTTGACCAAACTGGAGGGTGCATGTACATCTCTGGGGTTCCTGGGATGGGAAAAACTACAGTGTGCATGAGGTAATACGCTGTTTGCACTAGGCAGCCCAAGCTAATGACGTTCCTCCCTTCCAATACATCGAGGTTAATGGCATGACGTTTGCGGAGCCCCACCAAGTCTATGTACAGATCTTGCAGAAGCTGACGAGTCAGAAGACACCAGCTAACCATGCAGTAGCACTGCTGGCAAAGCGATTCTGCAGCTGAGGATCCCCACAGGAAACCACTGTCCTGCTTGTGGCTGAGCTTGACCTCTTGACCTTCTGTGGACTCACATACAAGATGTCATGTATAATCTCTTTGACTGGCCCACTCACAAGGAGGCCCGCCTGGTGGTCCTGACCATTGCCAACACCATGGATCTGCCTGAAAGGATCATGATGAACCAGGGGTCAAGTCAATTGGGCCTTGCCAGGATGTCCCTCCAGCCCTATACTCACAGCTAGCTGCAGCAGATCCTAGTGTCTCGGCTCAAGCAGTTGAAGGCCTTTGAGGATGATGCCACCCAGTTTGTGGCCAGGAAGGTAGCAGCCCTCTCCGAGGGTGCATAGCATGGCCTGGATACTTGCTGGTTAGCCACAGAGATCTGCGAGTTCTCTGGTGCAAAGCAGGACTCACCCGGCCCAGTTATTGTGGCCCACTTAATGAAAGCTGTGGATGAGATGTTCTCATCCTACATCACTGCCATCAAGAATTCCTCCATCCTGGAACAAGGCTTTCAGGGAGCCTTCCTTACCGAGTTCCATCAATCCAGATTGAAAGAAGCAACATTTCAGCAGATATATAGTCAGCATGTGGCTCTGTGCTGAGTGGAGGGGCTACTCTACCCCAACATGTCAGAGACCATGGCCGTGTGCTCGCTCCTGAGCTCCTGCTGCCTCCCATGGAGTCCAGCAGGAATGACCTGTTCCTCTGGGTGTGGCTCAAAGTCAGCCAGGATGTGTGCTGCACACATTAAAGGAACAGTGAAGGGATTCCATGGGGTCTGTTTCTTCATTTTTGGTGTCTTTTACTTTTTTTAAGAGAGAAAAAAAGTAATTTCAAAACAACAACAAAAAGGCTTAAAATATATACTATCTGGCCCTGTAATAAAAAATAGCAAATGAATTAATAGTGTAAGAAGGTTCAGCTAACTAAGCTAAGAAATTGCTGCTAAGATAACATGAAGGGGCACGTTACACTTAGATATGTGTTATACTAAGCTCTAGTTCCTTGAGATCAATGTAACGGCTTCAATGAGAAATAGTGTAACCAAATATCATAAACTGCTAAGCATTTAGTATTTCTCCTAAAATCATTCTGGAATTGATATAATTCGTTTTTCAGATGTTATTCATCTTAGTTATCTATTGTAATTTATGATAAATGTTTTTCAGTCTCTTCTCAAGTCTGACTGATTGTTGAAAACTAAGCAGTTCTCTATAATTTATTTCTTTTGTCAAATGGCTCTGATTTTATGCTCCTACAATTGCAAATGTTTCCTGGAATAAAATCAGGCATTTTGGCATTATCATGCTACTGTTGAATTTTCTTCCAAATGTCTTTCTTTAGAAAACCTGAAACTACCATCATCCTAAATTTTCTATTCCATAGAAAAAAGAATTTTGGTTTGAATTTGTCTTTCTTATAATATTTTCTCTGTATTGTATAATGGTGATAATATATTATCACAAAAGAACAGTAAAAGAAGAGTTAAATATACCAAATTTTATTGTATGCCAGCACCAGGTACACAGTTAAAAATTAAGATTTCTGGTTTTCCTACTCAAACTGAGCTAATTGGTGACAGAAACAGAGAGAATATTTTTATACTTATTTGTCATTTTGGATAACCATAGCTATTATGTGCTACATAAGGAATACATTCTTTTTACTTTTTTTGTACCAGGAATTGAACTCAGAACCTGGCACTTGCCAGGCAGGCATTCTATCGCTGAGCTACATCCTGAACCCAAGGAATATATTCTAAAAAGTAGAACTAGTTGAGGCAAATCAGAAATATTGTTTACTACAGAGAATGGATCAAGTATTGGGACTCATTTGATACACACACACACACACACACACACACACAAACACACACACACAACACACACACACCAAAATTCCAAGAGGGATAATGAGCAAGTTAGTAAAGGCAATACAGATAAGTGGGTATTTCTGGGGCCGGGGAGGTGGCTCCATGGAATAAGCACTTCCCTGGCAAGTGCAAGGGCCTGAGTTCAATCCCTGATTCCACAAAAAAAGAAAGAAAAAGAAAGAAAAAGAAAGTGGGTATTTCAGAAAAGTAAATAAATATTAATCGACACAGTATATATAGTTATTTTTTGTGGTCCAGATATCACACAGAAAAGACAAAGCACAAAGTTTAATCTATAGCGAAGCTAGGGCTCTCAAGAAGAAAGATAGTGATAGAAGTTACAGGGTAATAAAAGTAGCTTCTGTTTCCATACTTAGTACTGCTAGTAATGCTACTAAGTATAAGTTAAAATACTTTTAAAGATGAACCAACTAGTGGAACAAAAGCAGAACATAGAACTTTCAAGCCAAAGGTGTTTTTTTTTTTTTTTTTTTTTTTTTTTTTTATTTTAGGGAAGGGTCTACAGGGTGCTCAGGGTCTCACTATTGATCGGATTCGTAGTGATCCGCCTCTTTACAGCCTCTCCAGAGCTGCGTGTCACCGCACCCAGTCTCTATCACCGGCTCAGCATGCCCTGGGGGTGGGGCCAGCAAGGCCGGCCACATGATCGAATCCCAGCCCTTGTACTTGCTTGAAGACATGTTAATTTCCTGAGCTATTTGGCCAGCCCTGCAAAAGGGCTTTTGAATCAGGCTTCCTGGAGTCCTTCCTGGCTCCCTCATGACAGACTGTACACCTTGGGTTGGCTATGAATTTTATGCATCAGTTTTCTCCTGTATTTAAACTTATCTACTATAGTATTATGTTACTATGTGTATAACCCACTTTACTGTGTCTGTCTTATAAGAACAGCTTTAAAGAATTTCACCCATCGTGAAATCATTGGGGGAAGGACAACTCAATTGGGCAGGAAAATATTGGGGCTGAACACGTGGCTGTCTACCAAGTATTTTGAATAATCTAATAAATGACTATAGAAAAACAAGAATAAAAACAAGAGTTTTTAATAAGAAAAAGGATGAAAGTTTTAACCTAAACATACAACTGTTAAATGTAAATAGAACATATTACTGTAGTAAAAGACAAAATGAATACAAAAAGCTAGTTCAGGCATATGCTAAGATAATAGCCTTCGAATACCAAAGAATAGTGTTGAAAATGCAGAGCGGGCCAACATTTACCACACAAATAGAAACCAAATCAAGGTAGACAAGTAATAGCAGCATCAGACAAACAAGTACAGAAGGCCTCCAAAATTCGTGAGGGTTACATTCTTAAGAGGATCTGAGAATTGTGAAAACCCATGAATTTCAGATATGGTCAGGAAAATGCCTATAGAAACCTATTTTTATAGCTTTAACCCTAACTATGCTATGTCTCCAGCTTTGTGTTATTTAATTTAGTAAAATACTGTGTTAATAAAGCTTTAGAAGGTGCAGAACATTTTGGTGGCAATCTAAGAATCTAGGGTTTTTAGGGAGAACAAACCCCAAGACCCCTGGAGATAGCTACATACAGTATGTGCTATGGTGGGGCAATGCGGGTGCACCCACTGGAGATGGATTACGGTGCAGCAGTCAATCTGAAACAAGAACTGAGTAATGCTGGAGTTAGCTTCTTGCAATCCTCCCACAAAAAAAAAAAGAGCCTGTTTGCTGTTTCTGTGAATAATTATTAGGATCTAAGCAAAATATCTGCTAACACTGAATAGCAGAAAATAATTTTATCATAAGATACAAGATAAGATTTGTAATAAAGATAAGCAGAGATGTACCACTAAAAATCTAAAATGTTTTACCATATTAAAGTAATTGCTCATACTCATGTAAGTATTAAGGCATTGCATTAAGAAGATATAACACATCTCTCTCATACTTTACTAATATTGTAATCACAAGTGATTATGAAGAAATCATTCTCACTGTATTTAAAACTAATCCTACCATTTGATGAATTTAAACTTTTCATGTCCTCTTTGTTCTTAAAAATTTCAAGATAATCAGATTATTTTTATTAAAACACATAAAATAGGGTGAAAAATATAATATTTCACGTAATAGGCATTTTTTCCCCTTTTTTGTGGCAGAGTTTTCTGTGCAGTTCAGGGTAGGTTTGGACTCACTTTGTAGCCCAGGCTGGCCTTGAGCTAACAGCAATTCCCCTGCCTCAGCCTTCCCAATGCTGGGGTTATAGGTGTGCACCACCATGCCCGGCTGGGACTAAGCAATGTGCTACACCAAGAAGGAGTTTGTGGTGCAAGTTGAAGAAAAAAACTGTTGTGTACCAACACAGTACAATTAACTTAATAAACAAGCAGATACTGCTTCACTGAGAAAACATATTACTGTCAAAATTTATGAGATAGTTTTAAAAATTGTGAGTAGAGGAAGCAAAACACTCCCACTGTGTCCTCTCAATGGTATGAGCCTGCTTCAGAGGTGACAAGTGACAGAATATTGGTAGGGCTGCAAGGACCAGTTTAAGACAAGTGCGCTGAGTGTGTGCTGTAAGGCTTAATAGTAAATCACAAGGAACGCTTTAGATACAGCCAAAACATTTTTATATGGAACACAGTGTTGAAAAGGCCCATCAAGTGTGCAGTGGTTCAATGAGTTGTCAAAGAATAACTCCCAAGTCATTTGGAATTTTGCAGCCGGGAAGCTGAGTGTGCCACTCCTGTAGGCTCTGGCCTCAGTCAGTGTCACCTCCAGTAGGCCTCATCGCTCCCTCCTGCAGATCCTTGCTGCTGTTTTCTGGATTAAAGTTTCTGAGAATAATTTGTTTGCATGAAGGGTCTCTATACTAAGAGTTACCTCCAGAAACTAGAGGTGACAGTTTGTTGACTTCAAGAAATTACTTCTAAGTAAAGTGATTATAAAGGAGATATATGGAATGAGTAAAGTCTGTACTTAGAAAATCTAGCAGGAAATCAAAGTGAAAATTCATTTTCCAATATAAAGAATTATGTAGTGATCATTAATAAACAGTAAATATTAAATTTGGGGCCAATGTTTGTGCTATATGTTTGAGACACAAAGCTGGGGAGATAGCTGAGAAGCATAAGTGCCTGCCTGGCAAGCTCAAGGTCCTCAGTCTGATTCCTGGTACCAAAACAAAACAAACAAAAAACCCTTGAGAAACAAGTCACTGAAACAGCACTGATAGAGTTAAAAAGAGTAGCACTGCCCCCAAGCAAACTAAAACAACAAAATAAAGTACTTCTGAATAGCACAAAAACTATAAAGAATCAGCCCAAATCCTGTCTTTAACAGTGAGCTTATCAATCCTCAAGGAACATGTAAGTCCTGTGACATTAAGGCAATATCGAAAGCCTTCAATTTCCTGAGGCTTGACGCTTCTAAACATCACAAAGATGTCACAGAAAATGGCAAACTACATCATATATGAATTAGATAAAGCAGTTCTAAAAAATAGCATGTCCCACTAGTAATGAGAAAATAAAAATGTCTCAGGAAAAATACATAATAAAATTCAATATCATGGGTGATTTCAAAGGCTATAAGGTAGAGAGGCACATATGTAAGTGTCTAGTGTTCAACTGCTCTTGTTTCTAGACTGGATGAAAACTTCTTGAGAGTTCTTTTAGAGAATGTTTTACAACTTAAGCAGAGTACTATGTTCTGTGGTAAGTATTTTGATGGAAAGTGATAAAGGACAAAAGAAGATTCTGCCTAACAGCTTTGATTTAGTCCCAGCATGTAAGGCACAGTAAATATTTGCTAGCATAGTAATGTAATGCATCATGTTCATAAGACAGAAAAAATGCCTGGCCATTCTGAAAAATTAAAAACAAAGCATATACAGTTTAATGTCTAGCTTATAAAAATTAAAAAAGACTATATCCATGGTAAACTAGGTATCATCGTGTGAAAAGATGTCTTACCAGAACCAGCAGCTGATATCATACCCAAGGACTTCCTATCAATAGCAAGAACAATGTCACTGTCAGCTCTTTGGATTAACATTGTTCTCTAAGTTCTGCAAGGGTAAGACCACAGTGTGAAAAGAAGTTAGAATATTCACTTTGAAATGGCATTTTCATTATCTATTGGCTCTTCTTTGGGTATTACAGTAAACAAAAGAAATTTCTAAGTCATTTGAACAACAAAAATATAACTGGTAGTCACTGCCTTAAAATGCATAGCTTCCTTACAGGCCAATTAGAAAATACAGTACCAAAATATATGCACAACAATAATCTATACAGTTTTCAGGAATTAAATCAATAAAAAATGGGCCAGGGAGATAGCTCAGGGCCAGGGAAATAGCTCAGTAGAATAAGTGCTTGCTTGGCAAGCTCAGGGTCCTGAGTTCAATCCCCAGTACTGCAAAAAAAGAAAAAAAAAGAAAAAGAAAAAGAAAGTAAAAAATAAGAAAAGAAGAGGTCTGTCTTGGTATAAATATGGAAGAAAAAGGAAAATATATGAATATAGTCAGTACAAATATAAAACCATACTGGTTATCCTAGATCAAAGACAGAATTTCTCACCCTTAGGAGAAAAATAAGGGGCTAATTTATAACAACTATTTTCTTCTTTTTTAAAGAACACACCATGAGGGCTGTCCAATAGCTCAGCAGATTAAAGTACTTGCAAGCAGACACAGGTACCAGAGATTGGATACCCAGGCCTGCCGTGCCAGCCCCACCCAAGGGGCATGCTGAGACTGGGCATGGTGGCCTGCGCCTATAATCCCAGATCTTGAGAGGTTGTAAACAGGCGGATCACTTCGAGTCCAATCTAATAGTGAGACCCTGCACACCCTATAGACCTGTTCCCCCCAAAAAAATAAAATAAAAAAGAACACAACAAAATAAAATTAATATGATAACATGCAAATAAAAAAACCGAATTGTGTCTCTTCCCTTGACCCATTTGCTGGAGTTCTAACTGCAGTTGTTTGTAACATGATTGTGCAGTGAGGGACACTTCAGAAGGCACCAAAGTTAGAATGGGGTGTGAGGGTCACCCTGACCTAATCTAATTGCTATCTTTACAAATTTGGATACATAAAGCCATAGCAGAAGTGCTCAGATGCTGCAGCAACCATCTGAGGACACAGTAAAGACAGCCATTGACAAGCCCACAAGAACGGCCTCGAGAAGACCAAGCCTGCATATTCTTGGTGTGAAGATCCAAATATCTCGGTCTTGGAGTTCAGGCAGGACTGAGAGGAAGCAAACTGTATTGTTTAAGTCACCAGTTACTATATTTGCTAGAGCAGACAGCAGTTAACACTCTGTGTGCATGTATGTGTGTGAATGCACTTGTGTGTGGGGGTGTTGGGGGGTGGGTGGGTGGGTGTGTGTGCTTTTGCATAGACAGACATATTACGTCTTCATATATATTTCCTAGAGTGTCAACAATGGTTATTACTCAGTCCTAGCCCAGGCCCGGTGAGTGTGTGGGAGAGCTTCTGGCTACCCTGCGCCGGCTGGACCTACTACTGGTCCCAGCCGAGGTGCAGCTTGGGTGAGACCCTCTTCAACCCCTTGGGATGCCCCCCAACACTCCGCAGCACTTCCCCAACCCTGCGCACTGAGTAGGAATTTCTGCCGCATTCCAGGAACACCCAGACCCAGTCCTAGCCCAGGCCCTGTGAGTGTGTGGGAGAGCTTCCAGCTACCCTGCACCAGCGGGACCTATTAATGGTCTCAGCCCAGGCACAGAGTGGGTGACACCCACTTCCACCCCTTTGGGAAGCCTCCCACCACTCCACAGCACTTGCCAAGCCCCGCCTGCCGAGTAAGAATTTCTGTCACGTTCCGGGAACCCCCAAACCCAGTCCTGGCCCAGACCCAGTGAGTGTGTGGGAGAGCTGCCTTGCCCACTACTCCACCTTCTCCCCTCCAGGCTCAGCTCAGGTCTGGCATACAGGTCTGGGGTGAAACCATCCAGCTACACTCCCTGCAGAGAGTGTGGAGGATAGAACCACGCAGCTAGTAGAGGAGCAGAAAATCTTGCCAGAGGGGCAAAGCAGGTTCACCCCCAAGGGCAGCAGCAGGAACGAGCTGAGCACAGCAGCCAGACACAAGCCAGGAACAGCTGGATAAATCCAAAATTTGTACATCTGCAACTGAACTTCAGTACATGCTAAGGTTACAACTACAACAAAGATCTACAACAAAGGTCAGAAGACAGTGCTCCACAAAATTAAGAGAAGGAACAAAATGCAATCTCAGAACCCAAGCCCACCCATAAGAAGTGCAGAGGACACTAA
>NW_004524720.1:5323064-5324587 GCF_000260255.1 Octodon degus | reverse complement strand
AATGTCCATTTTGTATCTGTGTATTCCAAGTGGTTAGGTTAGATATATAGTTACATTCTCTTAATGAATAGAAGGATTTGTTCTGATGGTGGTTGTAGATAGGATATCATGTCCACATCTTGTACAGCAATTAACCACTGTGAAGAGTGTATGCAATGTGTTGATTATTGAAACTGTCCTACCAATTTGATTTGAAAATGTCTCATTGCTATTTGTTTATTAATAAAATTATGGGAAAAAAAGGAAAATGCACATCCCTTTTTTTTTTTTTTTTTTTTTTCCAACACGGAATATATTTTAAAGCGGCATGACTGGAGTTCAAACGCAAAACAAGATGTTGGGACCTAAAATAATATCTCAAATGAAAAGGATAAAATTAGACAAGGGATTCAATTTTTTTTTTTTTTTTGTGGAACCGAGGTTTGAACTCAGGCTCTTGCGCTTGCCAGGAAAGTGTTTAATCCACTGAGCCATCTCCCAGGCCCCTGCACATCCCTTTGAATTGATTAAATACTGAAGATCGAAGGCAACTCATTTGTAGAAGCCAAGACTTAGGGCTCTTTGTGGGTTGAGACCAATAATGAGCTAGAAATGCAATAGGTGTTGAACTTAGATTAGATTCTGAGTTCTGTGAATTACCACATGCTATGATTCCCTTTTATTAAGCAGTTTGCACATAACACGTTACTGTTGAATCATGAAAATATCCTCCTCAGTCTACTGGAGTTTCTTTTAGATCTCCCCAAACTGAATTACTTTGCTTTTGTCTTATAAAATAGTACTTCTACAAAATACATTCATAAATATTAAATTATTGTTATTTGGTGTTCATGGTGCAGAAATAAGCCAAGGGGAACAATTTAAATACTCTTCAAAAGGTAACTGTATTCCTTCATTCCTTCATTATTATTTTGTTCCCTCTCCCTCTAATTTCTCCTCTTCACTTCTTGAATGAATGTTCCTTTCATGAAACCAGTGAGGCAATGATGATGCATTAGTTGAATTTCATAGTTTGCATTAGCAGTTCTTCTTTGGGTTCTGTAATCTATGGGTTTTGAAAAATGTATGACATGTGTCTAAAGTTACAGCAATGTGACTAGACCCATTTCCCTAAAACTCCTCATGTGCCATCTCTTGTCTCTCTCCTTCAACCTACTAGACTCTTCCTTGGTGATTTCTCATTATTTCACTATCATAATGGTTTTTCCTTTTCTAAAATTTCTTAGATTTGGAGTCATACAGTCTACAGGCTTTACTGATTGACCTCTTCCATTTAGTAAAGTACTTATAAGGTTCCTCTAGGTATTTGCAACTCAATAGTTCATTTTTTAAATCATTGACTACTAGTCCACTGTCTGGAATATTTATCACATGTTGGAGGATGTGTGTTGCATTTAAATTTTGACAACTATGACTAAGGCAAGCTTTATGTGGACCTAGGTTTCAAACTCATTTGCATGAATACCAAGGGGCACGTTTGCTGGATCATGCATTAGGGTGCTCAGTTAGGTAAAAAAAAAAAA
>NW_004524720.1:5317945-5322964 GCF_000260255.1 Octodon degus | reverse complement strand
AAATCACCCAACAACAAATGTTGGAGAGGCTGTGGGGAACAAGGAACCCTTCTCCACTGCTGGTGGGAATGTAGACTGGTGCAACCATTATGGAAATCAATATGGAGACTCCTCAGAAAAGATGGACTGGAAATCTCGTTTAAACCAGTTATTCCTCTACTGGGAATATTCCTGGAGGATCTGAAAACATGATATCATAGTGATATATGTATGCCTATGTTTATAGCAGAACAATTTGTGATAGCCAAATCTTGGAAACAGCCAAGATGCCCATCACCTGAGGAATGGTTGAAAAAGATGTATTTTTACACAATGGAGTATTATTCAGCTTTTAAGAATGATAAACCCGAAGCCTTTATATTGAAGTGGATGCCACTTGAACATATACTCATAAGTGAAATAAACCAGATACACATGTGTAAATATTGTATAGTTTCCCTAGTATAAGAACTCAAAAGAAGAAATACAAAGATATAATACAAATCAAAAGAAAGCAGGATCTCGAGGACTAACTAATCAAGAGAGGGAAAGGAGAAGAGGTAGGAAACATGAATACATCAAGCCATATTGTTATATGTAGAAGATGGGCAAGGCAATGATCCTGAGAATCTTCAGAAGATTTTTTAATCTAGCGGTTAGTCAGAAAGATTCTCACCCTGACTAACTATATATTCTTATACCTGTGAACTAAGCAACTGTACTGCAGATGGTAATCTGTAATAAGAGTTTCATGCTTAGAGTGCCTGTCATTCTGGTCTTCTGAATATGGGCTGCTTATCATGACATGCCAGTTGCTGCTATGATGTCTCTTGGGTAGATGGTTGTTCAAAAAGAATGGGTGGTGAATGAAAGCAAGAGACAGGAAAAGGAATAATGTGGGAGTGTCCTGCTTCAAGGTTGTATATGATCAGTTTTTTGGACTTATGTGTAAACATAAGAAGTGTATAATTCTTTATGCCTATTTTTAAAATATATTCTAATTTTTAAATGTTTTTTTATCATATTCTGTAAGGTCTTAAAGTTCAACATATCAAAACTTGATGAAAAATACCTGTTCCATATTATGCCTAAGATGTTTGATATGCAGACAGATAGTAAGGTTAAGCTTAACAACCTAAGTTGTATGGTAATGTCAATAAGCTTGTCTTCTGGATGGTTAACAATGTAAGTTTGCAGACCAAAATTAGATGAAAAGGAGGGCTGCAAAGAAAGCCAACATTTTGGCCCTAGCCTTCCAAGGCCAATTAAGACTCAGGACATAGGAGAACTTGTACTGTAACATCATGTAACTCAGTAGTGTCCCAAATTTTCTGATCAAGGAGATTATGGGGCTAAAGAGAAAAGTGATCAATGATGTAGAGTTATTCAAATATCTGTGTATTGACAGATATTCAATATCTGTGTATTCAAAGTGGTTAGGTTAGATACATAGTTACATTCTCTTAATGAATAGAGTAATTTGTTCTAATGGTATTTGTAAATAGGATACCATGTCTGCATCTTGTACAGCAATTAACCACCAGGAAGAATGTATATAGTGTGTTAATTATTGTAACTGTCCTAACAATTTGATGTAAAACTGTCTCACTGCCATTTGTTTATCAATAAAATTATGGGAAAAATTTTTTAGAAAATGAAATTAAATTTAAAGATAAAGAAAAAAATAAACACCCTTCTAGAAAAAAAAACAATGGTTATGACTAGACAATAATTTTAGCATACTTTCAATAAAAATTTGTAATTATCATGCATTTTCATAAGAATAAAAGTAAAACCAGTGGAACTTGAAAATAGCTAGGTAATTAACAGATTCTTGTTTCTGTGCTATAATATCTAGCATAGTGCCTTACATATGGAAAGAACAGAACAAAGATGTACTGACTAGAGTAATTAATAATCACTGTACTAATTAACAAGATTTTGTAAAAAAAAAAATGCTTTTTGAAAGAAAATTGCATTTCTGGGGATTGAATCCAAGGAGGTATGTTAGGGTTCAATTCAGTACCACTGCCAGCTCCACCCCCAACCTGTAAAATGACACTTAAGGACACAACAACCTTCCTGGAGTTATAGGTTTTTCACATTTTTACAAAGAAATATTCAAGCCTATATTTTCATAGCACTGTCTCCTTTATCTTGTCCATCTGGCATACACATAGGATTCATTTTTGATTCTTAGAAATGTTCATACCTGGTTATCTTTCAAGCACTTTCCGTTCTTCACTCTTTAGAGATTCTACTTTTAGGCTTAACTGTCTCAAGTTGTCCCTGTTTTCCAGATTTGCATTTTGGTCAGGCCAGGTACAGAATTGACAAAGTGATTCTCCAACCTGACCCTCAGGTTTCCCTTTGCCCTTTTCTCCCCATTTGTAGCTCTGAAGCTGTAGTGGTGTGTTGACAGGTGAGAACTGGATAGAGCCCCAGTGCCTGACACAGATAAAGGTATCAAAAACACCCTGCAGGGGCAAACTCCAGGTCCAAATAGGTCTTGTTAGATCTGCAGAGACACTTTAGAGTTCTTCTCTCTGAACAGACATTTAATCATTGCACAGATGTGAGCCATTTTCCCTTTGCCCCTAAACTCTGGATCCTGAGATCACAAATCTGTGTCTCCTGCAGGTGCATATCTTTTATTAATGGAAACATCAAAATTCTGGTGCAGCTTTGGCAACTCAGTTTGCTGAGAATTATTAGACTCTATTGAGCACTCCAGAAATGTAAGACAAATATCGAGTGTTGAAAAAGTTATGTAGAGATGGAAACTTAATCAGTTGTACTTTAGATGAAGGTATAAATCTGTTGTTATTAGGGAAAGCGGTTATCAGAAGTCAACAAGGTTTATGTGGGATGGTCTAAGGAAATATCAATTATTAGTTCCTGGGTTTCTGGTAACTTCTGTCTTTAAGATAAAAACATTCTTGTCTGAGCACCTAGAGTCTTAAGTGTTACCAAAGAGAATCCCCTACAACCTCCTTTCTTGAATTTAATCATTTAAGCTTTCAGAAATACATGAGGCAAAGTAACAAAAGCAGGGCTGTTGGATGAAAAAAGAAAAATCTTCAGTTTCTGTTTCAGAGGAACATAGAAAGTACAACTAATGCCACTTATGGAATAAGGACCACTGTGATTTTGTGTCAGTCAGGAGGTGCACGATGCACCTGGAAAGCTGAACTCTGCAGGGCTTGCACTGGAAACATGTGCTGCTTTTGCTAGCGAGGCCTCTCTTAAGTAGGAGCTGGGTCCATGCATCAAAAGTGGAAACTTCACACATAATGTACATGACTGCAGGAACTAAGTAATCTGAAGAGTCATGTTTCCCCCAGATCTTGGAAGTGTCTAATTTTCCACAGCTTGTGTGGAGGACAGTGTTGCTGGGTTCATTTGGTCATTGTCTCTGTGCCTTTGTGGGGACTGTGGAGGAGCCTGGTGGCTTCACTTATGGTAAGCCTTCCATGGCAAAGTTGGCTCACACGCTGGCCGTGATAATGCAAAAATAAGCCCATCAGTAACTCAGTACTCACAGTTAATTGGTTCTGGGTGGAAGTACAAATACTCAAAATGATAAGTACAGAGCAAATTGTTTGGGCTGGAAAGGTTGGGAGTCATGAGGCAATTGACATGGGTTAGTTCTAGCTTGCACAGTGAGTACTGAACCACAAGTACTTAAGCAAAATTTTGGAGTCAAAGTATGTCAAATACTGAATTTAGTGAGTTTCAGTACAGCTGAATTCCAAGGTAAGATTGTATTTTCAGTTTTCTATACCATGACAGAGAAGAATAATAGAGGAAAAAACTGAACTACTTCTATTGAGGGCCGGGAAATAATAAATGGAATGTTTTATTTGAAGAGGAGTATCCCAAGTGGCAAATACCTTAATGAAAAGTCTGCAAGACAGAGCCTAATCAAGATAACGTTAGGAAATTGAAAATGGACACCCTGGCAGTCCTAGCCCAGGTCCAGTGAGTGTGTGGGAGAGCTTTGGGCTACCCTGTGCTGGCTGGACATATTACTGATCTCAGTCCAGGCACGGCATGGGTGAGACCCTCTTCCACCCCCTTGGGACGACTGCCGCTACTCCGCACACCTCCCCCAACCCGCCTGCATAGTAGGAATTTCTGCCTCGTTCTGGGAACCCCCAAACCCAGTACCAGCACAGGTTCGGTGAGTGTGTGGAGAGCTTCCTGCTACCCTGTGCCAGCAGGACCTATAACGGGACCTAGCCCAGGCACACAGTGGGTGAGACCCTCTTCACTGCCTTGGGACGCCCTGCACCACTCTGCAGCACCTCCAGCACCCTGCCCAATGAGTAGGAATTTCTTCCATGTTCCAGGAACCCCCAGACCCAATCATAGCCTAGGTCCAGTGAGTGGTTAGGAGAGCTTCCTCTCCCCCCTACTCCACCTTGTCCCTTCCAGTCTCAGGAAAAAATGTAACCACAGAACCCAGGCCTGGCATACAGGACTGGGGTGTAACCCTGCAGCTGCAATCCCAGCAGAGACTGTAGAGGATAGAACCACCCAGCTAATCCAGGAGCACAAAATTTTGCCAGAGGGGCACAACAGGTTCATCCTCAAGGGCAGCAACAGGAAGGAGCTGAGCATAGCAGCCAGACCAAAGCCAGGCACAGCTGGATAAGTCCAAACTTTGTAGATCTGCACCTGAAATTCATACATGCTAAGGTTATAACTACAACAATGATCTACAACAAAGGTCAGAAGACAGTGACAGTGCCACACAAAATGACAAGAAGGAAAAAAATGCAACCACAGAACCTAAGCCCAACCATAAGAAGTGCAGAGGACACAAACACAGAACAAATTGGGAATTACACAGCTGAAAGCAATGAATCAATGGCTTCAAAAATAAAAAAAAAACAGCTGCAGAAAGGTATAGAGGAACTCAGATTGGAAATAAAAAAAGAAATCTCTGAATTAATAACATCTGCAGTAAAGAATCAAATGCAGAAACATATGAGAAAACCCAATGCCCACCAGAACAAGTGTGGAGGACACTAGCTC
>NW_004524720.1:5303534-5309536 GCF_000260255.1 Octodon degus | reverse complement strand
TAAGGCAGAAAAGTCAGTGTCAAAGAGAGAGACAAAGAGGTTCTGCTGTTGATTGATGAAAGGAGGGAGCATTAGCTAAAGAATCCCACTAAGTTATACAAGTCAAGGAATTGGATTTTTCTCCAAAAACCTTCAGAAATAATAGAACCTTACCAATAGGTTGTATTAGGAGTGAAATGTGTTTTAGACTTAGGACCTCCAGAATTGTAAGATAATGAATCTGTGTTGCTTTAAGCCACTAACTTTGTATTAGATTATTACATAGCAGTAGGAAAATAACAAACACATCTATGCATATAAATAGACACCTCAATATATTTATAAAAATGAAATCAGCCTAAGCACAATATGATCTTTTTTAGTTAATGCACTATGTATATCATTCCATGTAAATAATATATGTCAGTATATTACTGGTCTTTGAGTTGATGTATTATATATATTTATAACTTTTATATTTAACCACTCAAAGGGGCCATTCACTAAGCCATTTGTTCCCCACAGCAGTAAACACACATGACACTAAATAAATACACTGATATGTGTCAGGTATTATATTTGTAGCACCACATTTAAACAGGCTTTTCTAATATGTCAAACATGTAACTCATAGGGCTAGCTAAGTATGAGGGCTAGTTACTGATCTATTCACTCTGATCCCAAAACTTAGGATAGCTCTGAAACATACTCTTGCATAAGTGGGTAACAGTATATTACCGGATATTTGAGTTCTGTGCAGTGTTAATGACATGGGAAGAAGACCTCCATTTCAGTGATATTTATGTCTAACTTTAATCACAAAGACTTACTTTTAATGAGTAAACATATAGATTGCAAGTTTTTATTTACACGATGAGGTTTGCCATCATTTTTTTTTTTTTTTTATAATTCTCAGTTCACCCTCTGCTGGCATGCTGGCTAGATATAGTGGCTCACTTTTAAGGAACAGAATGTTCTGGAAGTGATGGTGTGTGTGATATGTACGGTGTGTGATTTTCAGACTGGGCTATAAAAGGCATTCCTCCATCCCCTGCACTCTCTGGAATCATTTGCTCTAGGGATAAGCTAACAAGCATGTTTTAAGAATGTCACGACGGGCAGCCCTATGGAAAGACTCACACTGCAAAGACCTGAAGTCTCCAGCCAGCAGCCAGTTGAGCAAGACACCCTAGAAGTGGACAATTTTGCCATGGTTGCACCTTCAGATGAAGGTGGTCTCACCAGCATTAGACATTAGACATAAACCTCATAAGAGAACCCAAAGCAAACCCATTTAAAATTTCGCAACTCTGAGAAACTCTTTAGGACAATGAATGTCCATTTGTATCATGTTTCTAGTTTCTGGGTAATTTGTTCCAATCTAACAGATAATTAATACTCAAAAAAATGTTTTATTAAGAAAGTTTCTTGAGCCAGGGAGATAGCTCAGCGGCATAAGTGCCTTCCTGGCAAGCACAAGGCTCTGAGTTTGATTTCAGGTACCAAAAAAAAAAGTGTCTTACAAAGTCAATATTCCTTGATACTACAAGTATCAGAGACAAGAAAAATATTTGAAGAAAAAGAAATAAAGTTTGCAATACACTTGAGTGTGGAAGACACTGAATGATAGAAATAGAAACCTTGAGTTAAAATTTAAATGATGAAAAAGATCTTGAGAATCATACTATTGACATTTTAATTAAAAGTGTGATATGTGTTACAGTCTGGGTCTAGGTGTTCCCCAAAGCTTCAAGCAGTCATTGGTCAGGCTTCTAGACTTTAGATTGATTCATGGTGCAGTGCTGAGGTTATGGGTGTGAGTGGTACACCCACTCGGGGGCCCATAGTCTGCATACAACCTATAGGAGAGAAAGAGGCTTGCTCTTGCTGCCTCTCCATTTTTGCTCTTGCTGTTTTTGCTGTTTTCTGCCTCCATGAACTGTTGTCTTCTGCCATGTACCACTCTGCCTTGGAGCCAGCCAAGTAGGGACTGACACTTCCACAAACTGTGAGCTCAATAAACCTTTCTTTCCTTAATTTTGGGTGTCACAGCCAAAAGAGAAATGTAACCAGGACAGTGCACACGTACTAAAGCTTTGGTAATCATTTTTCTTACCAATTCTAGAGATATTTAATCTTTTTTTTTTTTTTTTTCGGAACCAGGGATTAGAACTCAGGCCCTTGTGCTTGCCAGGGAAGCACTTATTCCACTGAGACATCTCCCCAGCCCCTGAGATATTTAGGTTATCTAGTGAGTCTTTTCATCCATTACCCTTTCTTACCCAGTAACCTGTAGGTCAGGTGGGCTTTGTCTGTATCTTGCCCTCTTTAGCTAACTGACCACCAAATACTGTTAACTTTGCAGGGGGAGTTTTAAAATCTGGCTCTTTCTCTTCATCTATTTGCTGCTGCTTTTGTTCCAGCACTCATCACTTACAGCTTAGAATTCACACCTTTTATCTATGTCTTTCTAGAATGCAGACCTAACCCTGTCACTCTTCTTTCAGGGTAAATTTCAAACTCCTTAATGTGACATAAAGATTCTTTATAATGTAGCATCAGACTGCTTCTCGTATTTTATTTCCTGAGCTTTTCTCCAAGCTTCTTTTGCACCACCAGGACTAAAATGTCAGTAGTTATCTTAATATAGTGTCATTTCCTATTTCTCTACCTCCCCTGCTCTGAAAATTAGCCTTGCATACCTTTCTATTGCTACTGTACCTTCTCCAAGTTTAGTAGCTTCATCCATAAAGTATGAAGAGAAGGCATGGTTAATAGTTTTTATATAATTAATAAGATAATACATGTAAAGTAATTGTATGTGCATCTGATATGCAGTTAATGCTTACAAAATACTCTTTTTGGTATAAAGAGTATACCAAGTATAAAATACTGCATGTACTCTTTAATTTTCTTCTTCTCCCCATTCCCATTCCCCTTCTTTGCATGTTTTTCCTCTCTCTCTCTCTCTCTCTCTCTCTCTCTCTCTCTCTCTCTCTGCTTAGCTCTGATTAATATCCACATGTAGAACTTATGTGGCCCATAATAAATTTTGAGACAATGTTATAATGTTATGAAGTACATGAATATCCCTAGCATGGTGAAATGAAACCTGAAACTGTCTGTCTATACCTGTACCAATTAATTTACATTCAATTTGTCATCTCATATTAGATGAGTACTTGCCAGCTTTATACCAAACTTGATGTTTGTAACAGATGGAACACAGGTTGTAGAGCCTTCGTGTAATAACTAGTAATCTACTCTGTAAGTGATACCTAATTTAACAAACCCACCAAATAAACAGAATAGCAAAAACCTATGTTTGAAGAAAATGAATTACTATATAAACAAGTATAAATGTTTTCCTGTTAAATACATACAGTACTATCACATAATGCACAGAAGTATCTTGGTTCATGTATGAACTTGTTCAAAATTTGCTTCCCTTTGTGAACTCTGCTTTAGGTGGTGAATATGATGGAAGCCATCTTCCCCACACAAACACAAGTGTGGCTCCCTTCCCCAGAATCATGGAATGGATTGTTTGTTAGCTAATGTACCACTGTACTATGTTAATGGACCCATAATGAAAAAGAATTTTAATATATTGTGAAATATGCTATCAAATATATTTTGATATTTTCATTAACTTGACAAAAAGGTAGCATATAAGCAGCGTATCATAAAGCAGTATATTATCAATAAATTTATTTCTAATTCACATCAACCCATACCACAAGTGTCTGTACCTTTACCATGTAATTTTTTTGGGGGAACTGGGGATTGAACTCAGGCCCTTGTGCTTGCCAGGGAAGCACATATTCCACTGAGCCATCTCCCTGGCCCTTTACCATGTAAATTTATTGGAGAGAATGCAGTGATGTCTTCCTGTGCCCAACTTTCTTCACAACTGTAGCATTCCTTTTCTTTGTTAGTTCTCCCTAGGAATTGCCTTGGGGAGGCAACCCTTTCCCAGGGGTCATGGCATTATGGGAGGTCTCCCTGGTCAGTGACTGGTCAGCTCAAGGGTCTAAAATCTCAGCCACTTCTGAGCAGTTCAGAATAATTTTGAGAACCATGCATGCCAGCTTCACAGCTCCCAGAGAAACCAATCCAAGTTTCTTGAGGCTGCCACTGCCACTCAATTCTGCTCAATCCTGTGTGATACCCTCCCTACCTTCCCTGCACATGTCACTACCAGGAGCTCTGCCTTATGCTTGCTAATCCCTGCCATAGGATTTTTCCTGAGCCTGCATTACAGTTTAACTCTACATGATTTAATTTTCATATTAGCATCTTGTTTGTAATTTTTAAATCACACAACTACTTCAGTATTCCAACACATGTTCTGTGCTGTCACTTATACAGTGATTCACTAATTTATTTGATTTATTTTAATTCACTAGCTCATCTCTTTTGGGCAAATTGACCTGATATTTTCAAAAATTATGTGCTACCACTTGACTACTGTCAGAATTGTCCTTTCTATTCATTCTGAGGTGAACATCATTTTGTTTTTGCATTGCACCACCTCTGCAGAGAAGTTTCATCCTATAGTTGCTAACATCCAACCACCTCCCTGGGCCTGACATATTCATAGAAGAGCTGCAATTGTCCATGAAAGTGCAAATAGGATTGATATTCATGATGGTCAGACTCATAATTAAAAACTCCTAATAATGTAGTAGATATATAATGTAGAGTCTACTGCAACTTGAATGAGTCTTTACTGCTTGTTATATAACTGTACACATACTATTTTGATAAGATTAAGGATGCAACAGTGTCAAAACTTGCAGGATGGTTCATAGCTTCTAATCTAATTTTTTGCTTAGATGTTACTAATGGGTACTAAAAAGCATTGGGTAAGTGTTGGGGAAATGGACCATTGGCAAGGTCTTATGGCATTTCTTCATAGGTAGTTATTAATTTTTAGGGGAATTATTATCTTTAAAATGGAAATGTAGTTATCTGATTGACCAAGTAATTAAGAGTTAGAGGAACAGTGGAACAAAGTAACACTATTTCTTCCCTCACATGACACAATTAAACAAGTAGACATATTATTATTCTAGGCAGCAGAACTAGATAGAAATATTACAGTCAGACAGACAGGGCCAGGCCCTCAAGGAGACAAGATGGAAGACAAGGTGACTTTGCAACTTGGAAGAGGCAGACACTCCCTATGGCCAGACTTCAAGACAAAAGAGGAAACTTGTACTGGACATACTTCCTTAGGGATGGGCATCAGTGATTGATATTCTAAATAGGTATCAATCACATTGAAAAAGCCCAACCCCCAACAGGAAGAGACCCTGTCCTGTACTCATGCCTGCTTGTTATGTGCCTTGCTTCCTCATTTGGTACTGGATTTAATCAATTTTACCTGAGCAATGGTTCTTGTAACCTCATTGGTTGACCATAGTTTTGTCCCACCTCATGCCCACCTAAACAAGTTCCCATGTCTTATCCACCACCTTAGACCCACCTCACCACATGGTTTTACTCTATAAAAGTCCTTGGAAGAGACAGCTCCCCGAGGACCACCCACTCAGGGGCCCCCCTCTTGTTCCTATTTATGACAAGAGCTTTCTTTCCCCCCAATAAATATATTCTGTTCATATCCCTTGTTTGTTCCTAAAATTCATTCTTTGGTTTTAGAGAACAGAGTCATCCCAGGTACCTTTCAGGTTAAGAGTTTCATTTTTCTCTTATATCTTGTGGAGGTCATTCACCGAGATCATTTTCTCCCTGTATCATTATGACATCTCTGATGTAGCATTTTGTCAAAAATATTAACTCAGCTGGGAACATAGTTCAGTGGCATCAGTGCCTGCCTGGCAAGCACAAGGTCCTGAGTTTGGTTCTCAGTACCAACATAAATAAATAATAACAAATATAATCACATGAAATCCTTCATATAAATCTGAGTAAGGGGGCTAGGGAGATGGCTCAGTAGAATAAGCGCTTCCCTGGCAAGCACAAGGGTCTGAGTTCAATCCCCTGTTCCAAAAAATAAA
>NW_004524720.1:5301259-5303434 GCF_000260255.1 Octodon degus | reverse complement strand
GCATGAATTAATAGCATCAATAGTAAATAAGCAACAGCAGAAAGATATAGAGGAACTCAGAGTGCAATTCTTTTCTGAAATAAAAAAAGAATTCTCAGAACTCATAGCATCTGGAGTAAAGAAGCAACTACAGAAACATACGGAAAACCCAATCTGAAAAAACACTGCAGTAAAACAATTTATAACTGCTTCTAAAGAAGACACTGCAAAATCATTTAAGTAAAAGAGAAGACAGAGTTTCAGATCTTGAAGATGCTGGTGCAGCTAGTGAAAAGGTAAGAAAGGATTTCTTAAAAACAACGAGGATGCGGGAAAGAATAATGCAACACCAGCAAGATGATGCAAAGAAGAAAAATATGAGACTAATAGGCATGAATGAGAAAGAAGGAGTCAATACAAATGGCATTAAAAATATGGGCTAAAGTAATAGCAGAAAACTTCCCAAATATGAGGAAACAATCTGACATTCAGGTAACCGAAGCATACAGAATGCCAAGTAACATCAATACAATGAAAAGCACACTTAGACATACAATAGTCAAGATCCCAGAAATTCAGCATAAGAATAATCTACTAAAAACCGCTAGAGAAAAGAAGCAGATCACATTCAAAGGAAAACCCATCAGAATTATTGCCGACTTCTCTTCACAAAACATGAAGGCAGGAAGAGCATGGAGCAGAGTACTTCAAGTCTGCTATGAAAACAAATCCCAGCCCAGACTATTATACCCTGAAAAACTCTCTTTCAAGTTTGATGGAGAAGTGAAATACTTTCATGCAAAGACTAAAGAATTTCATAATGACAAAGCCAATCCCACACAGGCTACTGAAAGATGTTCTAGAGAGTGACCAAAATGATCAGAACTCCATCAATGAGATTAGAAACAACCAACTAAATAGGGCAAGCAATTAAACACAGGAGAAAAAGAAGTAAATGACAACAGGTAAATAACATGTCAATTGTAAGTCAATACATCTCAATTCTAACCATCAATGTAAATGGACTCAATTCCCCAATTAAGAGAAATAGACTGGCACAGTAAATTAGGAAAGAAAATCCAACAATAAGCTGTATACAAGAAACACACTTAACTCATAAAGACATTCATATGCTGAAAGTCAAAGGATGGAACACAGTACTACAAGCCCCAGCACCTCAGAAAAAAGAAGGGGTAGCAATCATATTCTCAGACAGTCTCAACTTCAAACCAACAATGATCAAGTGAAATAAAGAAGGTCACTATATACTGGTTAGGGGAAAAATTCAAGAGGAAGAACTAACACTCATAAATATGTATGCACCAAAGACAGGAGCACCCAACTATATAAAGCAAATCTTATTGGACATGAAAAATCTAATATCCAATACCAAAATTTTAACAGGAGACCTTAACACCCCCTTATCTCCAAAGGATAGGTCAACCAGACAAAAACTTAGCAAAGAAATATCAGAACTGAATCAGAGCTTGAAACAAATGGACTTGGTGTACATATACAGACAGTTCCACCCAAACACAGCTGAATACACATTTTTCTTAGCTGCACATAGGTCATTTTCTAAAATAGACCACATACTGGTCTATAGGTCATGCTTAAGTATATGTAAGAAAACAGCATTTATCCCATGCACATTATCTGAACACAGTGCTATGAAACTGGAAAAAAAAATGACAAAAGAAACCAGAAAAAAACCTTAAATACATGGACATTAAATGACACCTTACTCAGCAACCAATGCGTCACAGAGGAAATTAAAGAAGAAATTCAACAATATCTACAATTCAATGAAAATTCAAGCAGAACTTATCATAATTTATGGGATATGATGAAAGCAGTTCTCAGAGGGAACTTCATAGCTGTGAACTCACACATTAGGAAAACAGAACAGGAATAAATAAATACCCTAATGCCGCACCTTCAACAACTAGAAAAAGAAGAGCAAACCAAACCCAGAGCTCAAAGACGGGAGGAAATCATAAAGCAGAAATTAATTCAATTGAGACGAAGAAAACAATTCAAAGAATTAAAAAAGCAAAACTGGTTCTTTGAAAGATTAAATAAAATCGATAAGCTCCTAGCTAACCTCATCAAACAGAGGAAAGAAAATATTCAAATACAAGCAATAAGGAATGAAAAGGGTGTAATTACCACAGACTCAGTGGAAATTCAGAAGAT
>NW_004524720.1:5265741-5300622 GCF_000260255.1 Octodon degus | reverse complement strand
CAGACCTGAAATTTCTATCAAAGTCTGTTTCATACATACATGTACACATGTGTGCACACACACTCAATATGGACAGCATTCCCAGATTAGGAAGGAGAAGTTCAGAAATACAATAACCAACTTTATTAGAACTTATGTCATAGGAACAAAATGCTACAAAATCATTTTTTAATTTTTTAAGAGAATAAATCAATAAGAACAATGATACAATATTTCAAAACAAGATAGTAGGAGAGTAAGAATGATTAGTATATTGCTTATTGTTATCTTCAAAATAGTTGCTCAGATTGCAAGATAGAGACATGAAAAATTGATCGAACAATATAAGCATAAACATTTCTTTTCAACGAACTAATAGAAATTAGAAGTATGCCTGTCTTAACTATCTTAAATTTTTTTTTATGATGGAGTGTTACTCAGCTGTAATGAAGGATAAATGTGAGACTTTTATAGGTAAATGGATGCAATTTGAGATGATATTCATAAATGAAATAAACGAGAGTCTTGTGTGTAAACATCATATTAACTCTGTGCAATATGTGTAGTTCTTGGGTTTAAGCTTATTCATTGTGTTATTCTTTTAACTTCCCTGTAGGCTTGATGATTTTCATCCCTCAAAGCTTGGAAAAAGTACTAATACATGTGGAAAACACATGTAGATACATGGACACAGTGTGCTAAATAGGCACCAGGTGTCTAGAAGATAATGCTGTAGATAATGTCTCCAATGTTTTTAATGGATAGAGGCTGATACTGTGTGTCAAGTTATGGGCAGAAACTACATGTATGTATGTATGTATGTATGTATGTATGTATATATATCTGTATTTAAAGTAAGATTCTCATAATGTTGCCCAGGCTGGACTCCTGCATCCATGTGACGCTTCTGCTCCAGCCTAGTGAGGAGCTAGGACAAAAAATTTGTGTCCTTACTCTGGCTTATTAACAAGTTTTAATCAGTTAGGAGGTTAAAAAAATGTAGGAATAAAAGCAATATTTAAAGGATTCTAAAAGAGTTTTAAACATAATATATAAGTTAAAATTAATCAATAATAAAAATATAAGCATATAAGAGCACATTTTAATAATTTAATGGGCAGGATCTCTTTTTTTCTTAGTAGAGCATAAAACAATGGTGTATCTTACAGCTGATGGCATCTTAGATTGGATTAAATTTAGTCATATAACTGCAATATAAAAATTTAGTCAACACAACTACAGAGAACAACAATACTTTAAACAATGAATTAGTGAAGTTAGATTACATACATTACCATCTGCATTTATTGTCAAGTTGTGATTTAATTATAGCATGTGCTGTCTCTTATTGTTAAGGAGAAAAAAACAATTAGCAAAATTATAAGAAGAGAAAAATAATAATAACCACTAGAACATGATTTTTACATTTAACATTCCAGTGTAAGCATTTTAAAAAACACATATTAGTAGGTAGAAGACAAATTTACCCTTGTATCATTCAAGTCTGACAATGCCTCATATTTTTTATATTTGTACAATATCTATGCTCTCATTTTTAATAGCTAGTAACATTTAAAGATATTATATACCATCAGAAAGCTTCTTAAAATTTCTTCTGGATTTAAGATTTTAAAAACTAATGCTGTGATGGCTGTCCAGATGTATACATATTAACCACACACGTGCATCTGCAAACACACACACACACACACACACACACACACACACACATATACAATTTAGAGAGTAACTCACCATTTCTCATATTTAACATGTGTATACATATTTGTATGGAAGTAAGTATATACATGATACAGATGGCTGTATGTAAATATTCACTTCTGTGTATGTTTGCATGATTACATTTATATTTCACAGATCTTACTCATTTTGATGACCTACACAACAAAGATGATTTGCTCCAGGAGCATATGGGGGCTAAACTAAACTAGATTGAGCACTATGAACTTTGTCAGCTTTTATCCTTCAATTTCCTGAAATCAAAGGTGCTGTCTCTTATTGTCTCATCATCATTAATGATGATTGTTGTATTTATAAGGTTCTAAGGTTTTTTAAAAATTTGGTTGTTTGGATTTTTATATGAAGTATTTTTTATGTATTTTAGATATTGAGTTTACAAATATTCTTTCCCTCTCTATGTAGGTATGTGTTCAAAGGATATAAAATAAATATTTTATTTTACTTTATTTTTTTAAGTGCTTAGTACAGGGTCAACAGGGTCTACAGTCTCACTACACAGATGAGACTCATAGTGATCCTTTGTTTTCAGTCTCCCAAGTGCTGGGATTACAGGCATGTGCCACCACGCCCAGTCTCGAATCAGTATTTTGATGAGGTAACTTTACGTCTGGATCTATTACAGTATTTGTTACAATAGCTAATATACAGAAATATCCAAGGACTGGCCAAATGGCTCAGCAGATTAAAACACCTGCAAGCAGGTGCAGGGGTCAGGGTTTAGATCGAGGGCATGCTGAGGGCATGATTGAGACTGGGCGTGATGGCGCACATCTGTAATCCCAGCTCTTGGAAGACTGTGAACAGGAAAATCACTACAAGTCTGATCTAGTAATGAGACCTTGAATATCCTGTAGACCCTTCCTTAATACAGACAAAAAAACCCTACATGTCCATCAACAGAAAAATTAATAAGGAAAATATAGAAAACCTATAAAATAGAATATTTTCAGTTTTAAAGAAGAAGATTCTGTCATTTGGGACATAAGCAAGGGTGCAAGACATTGTGCTACTGAAGTAAGTAACCACAGAAAGATAGATACTGTATTTTATCTACACATGAAATATAGAAAAGTCAAAGTCATAACAGAAGTTCATAGAACAGGGATTTCCAGGAACTGAAGAGCAGGGGAAAGAGATGTTGTTCAGGATCCAAAAGTTCATTTGTATCAGAGGAATAAATACAGAGCTAATGTATACTACGGTGACTACAAATAACAATAACCTTGTATTCTTCATATACGGTACAAGATGCTCTGAATTATTCTCACTGCATAAACATATGAAAATGTTACAGTGAAAAGATGGGTACTTTGAATATAAGTGAGAGAAAATTTTATTGAAAATAAGAAAATTTATTAAAATAAACATACATGAACAATGGAAATTTAGTTCAGCTATAATTTTATTTATTTATTTTTATGTATTTAGTGCAGGGTGTACTGGGTCTCACTACACAGATCAGACTTGTAGTGATCCTCTTGTTTTCAGCCTCCCAAGCGCTGGGATTGCAGGTGTGCGCCACCATGCCCCATCTCAATTGCTGTCTCAGTGCGCCTTGGGGGTGAGCATGGTGCGCCATGCCTGGGATCAAACCCTATCCCTTCGTCTGCCTAAGCAGATGCTTTAATCTGCTGAGCTATCTGGCCAGCCTTCAGCTATTATTTTAAAAGATGATCTAAACACAAGTTGTATTTTGCTTGAAAATCTTACATGCTTATAACTGGCAATCTGAACAACTCATTTGTGCATCACATTATATAATGTGGCAGCCATTGTTGAATTCCTATTACTTTGTTTAGTGAAATCTTGTATCATTTCGAATATTTTTTTTCCTATCACTATTTTGTATTCTTTTTTATCAATTGTCACCATACTGTCTCCCAGTTTCTACCTATGATGTGACATTCTCTCTCCAACATCCCCAGTACCACCACCAGAGATCAAACTGAGGAATACTCTACACTGAATTGCACTTCCAGCCCTTTTAAAAATTCTTTAGAATTTTGAGACAGGTTCTCACTTAGTTGCTCAGGCAGGACTTGAACATGGGATCGTCCTGCCTCAGCTCTCCTAGTTACAAGCCTTGCAGTGATAGCTGGGACTATAGTGTTATAAGCGTAGCTTACCTTCTCTTTATTTTTTTTCAAAGTTTTATTGATAAACAGATAGCAATGAGACAGTTTCAAATCAAATCGGAAGTACAGTTTCAACAAATAATACACTGCATATATTCTTCTTAGTGGTTAATTGCTGTACAAGATGCGGACTTGTGATCCTATTTACAAACACCATTAGAACAAATCATTCTATTCATTAAGAGAATGCAACTATATATCTATCCTAACTATTTTGTATTCTTTAAAGATAAAAAGAAAGAAAATATAAAGCTCTGCTGAACAATCTTATCATATGGTTGAGGAGGACATTTTACCAGGCTTCAACTGTTTCTCCCATACCTTATTCATACTGTGTCGTCGTCTGACTCCAGTTATAAAGTTTCCACAAATTCTAATTATAAGGATGTGTACGCTTAAGTGTGGATGTGCACCCAAGAACACACACACACCCCTCCTCAGCTCTTGCCTGTCTACCACAGTTTGGTTAATGTGCATTCTCCTGTCTCCAAGGAGTTATTGATTTGAATGTAGCCGGACCTCTCTAGTATGAGTCATTTTGAAGCTGCTATTTTTATTCAGATTAAAGTATTGGGATTCAACAAGTCAATAGCATATGGGGGATGTCAGGCTGGTTCACTTCCAGCATGGTCTTTTCAGATACCCTGGAGTGCAGTATAAACTATGTATAGATTATTCAAGTCTGCCTGCACAGCACTCTATTTTAATTCCATTTTACATTAATAGCTATGCAGAATGTCTAAGAGCAAAAAGTCAATTGAACTACAAGGGCTGCATTGAATCATTGATTCTGAACACAGCAGTCAGTGCTTTGCAAGAAATAAAATATTGATTAAAACAAACTAAAGTGATTTTCTCTACTTAATTTAGAGTTATTTTATTTAACATTTTGATTTCACTAGTTTGATGGTGGTATGCAAAAATTATGAGACTATTTAGAAACTCATTCAATGGCCATCAGTAAAAAACCTAGGATTTCATTATTGTTTCAAAAATGACTTTTTCTAAATGCTCAGCTTTTTATGAGGGTCTGTACAGAAATAATTTCCCTATTGATACTAATTTGGCTCTGAGCATTGGCAGAGAGCAGGATTTTGTTAAGGTTGAATTAAAAACATTTTTTAAAACCTGTCACATAGAATCACTTATAAATGACCATTTTCTCAACAGTTTTACAATGTAATGAAAGAGACTGATCACTAACAATAGTAACATGGATGCACATCTACAAAATTCACATCTTTAAAGTTAAAAGGCAATGTTGAAAATAAGCAGACACATCAAAATAATTCCAAGTATTTTAGAGAAGTTGAAGAAAGGTTAAGGCCCCCAAATCATTTCAGAAATGATAGTTTCCTCTTGGCCCAATTAGGGAACCTCAATGTGGTTATGTTCTGCTTCTCAGGATCCTAATTGCACATAAAATCTCTTTCCAAATATAACACATGTGCTATTTCTAAGTCTCTTTCCACTCTAAACAAAAGGCGAATTATTAAAATGTATTGAGCTTTCATGCTGAACTGGCAGTCAGCTTGGAGGACAATAATTTAACACTTACACTGTGAAATTAAAATTTACCTCCACTCATTGTAATTCCACTGACCTGCAGCAGGCTTTATTTTTATTTTCTTTTATTTTTCTGAGACCAGAAAGATCTAATTACTTTGGTTGAAACAGAAGGGCTACCATTTCATGCTGACTGAGCTCTGAGGCAGGAAGTTGTAGCAGATAGTGTTCCCCTTCCACTGAGATCCCTGAGTGCAGAAATGAGCTGAAGAGAGGAGGGGCATGGACAGGAGACTGTGGCCTTCAGGAGAGATGCTCACCTTTTGCTAAAAATGAAGCCTCCTGGAGCATCAAGCTTGCTACCTGAATCTGCTGCCTCTGTACTTTCTCTTGACCTTCATTCTTAAGTCTGCATGTTTTATTGAAAACGAGTATTTCAAATTTTTTCTTCATTTATTCAGAGCAGTAATGAGAGCAATGTGTAATTTTCTCTTAAATGAGAAAATTGGGACAGCAAAGTTTACATTTCTGTATTATTAGAAATAAGACATTGATTGTCTTTGCTTAGGAAAAGAAACAGGCAATTGAACAGATATATAGTGGCATAGTTTAAAAATCCCTCTTCCCCAGTGGCTGTTGGAAGGGTAAACACTGACATAGTCCTTAGGTAAACAACCAGAACAGATTTTATCGTTGGTGGTGCACAATGCAGATTATTGTGTCAGAGCAGAAAAATATGGAAAGAATTATGTTCACCACGAGCACTTGCTGTGCAACCACAGAGTAAGATCAATTCTAAAATGTAAAATAATGATTATCTACATTTACATTCAAATGCTTGATGCTGTCTTAAGAGAACACAGATGAAGGACAGTGCTCCTTGTTAGGCAGTGACATTCTGTCGCCACCCAGTTCTTCGGTGGCTTGCAAAGCTCCTCCGGGTCTGGCAACGGTGCAGTCGCACAGGACCCCTCACCACACTTGGTTGAATGCTCTGCTGTCATTGTCTTGAAATGCTTAAGAATTTTCTAACGGGGCTCCCTTCATTTTTATTTTGAACTGTGACCTCCAAATTTTGCAGCCAGCCATAAGTCCCCTTAATTGTACATAAGTCGGTGCTGTAGGTTTCAGGCTTAGGCTTTCTGTTCTGTTTCCTGCAAATGTTGTGTGGTTCTTGTCGGGGTTATGGGGTTTAGCCTATTCTTACCTTTCTGCACTGCTTCTAATGTTCCATTTTCACAGTGTTTAGATTATAGCAGACGTGAACTTCCTGTGTCTCAGCGCCAGCCATGAATCAGGCTGTGAGCTGGGACCACAGGGCTGTCAAGGGAGTTGCCTGGTTCCAGCTTTAAAATAACAAGTGCTTGACAGCTCCGTTTATATAACTGCAAAATTATGGCTATATTCTACAACGCAGCTACGTGTGACATAATAACTAGGGGCTTAATTTAGTTAGACTGTTTTGCGATATAATTTCCAATAAATAAATCTCTCATGGGCAGGGAGACATGGCATTTCGCAGTGCTCGTGTTCTCCTCCCTGATTCTGGACCTGCTTTCTTTTCTTGATAGTTATCAAAATCAATACTGTACTTTATAATTTTCCTTTGCATTGCTTGCCACAGCCTAGGCTGAAGCCTGTGAGAATGAATGGTGTGTGCCTGCAGCGTGTTAGGACAAATTCCATTTCATTTTTAATATTTTCTTTTCTTTCCTAATAATTTTCTTCTAAGAATCCAAAGCAGCATTCACAATGGCATGCCAGAATGCAGCAGAAATCAAGATTGTTTGAGGGATTATAATAATGTGTAGACAATTAGATCTAGTTTGAAAATGTACTCGTAGTGGTTATTATTTTGAAATTTCAAATTTCAGTTGAAATGTATTAAGGAAAGGAGAGGAAGGTGAAAGTAAATAGAGGAAAACATCCTTTTTTGTCTAGAGGAAAGAACAGTCATTGTCTTGTTATTATTTCATATTTATATAATGGAAGAGACATCTAGGGCCAGGAACAATGGATGAAATGGTGCCAAAGAGGAACACAATCTCTGCCTTGAGATGCTGCCTACCCGGCCTGGATCAGGAGGGCATCATGGGAAGGAAGTCAGCTCCAGAGTCGAGATTCCACTGGGTGGTGGGGGCCAAGCCACCTGTGGTTTTGAACAATGGCTTTGCAGCGAAATGTTCAGGAAACTTCTCTGAAACACTGGAAAACATACGGTAAGATTTGGGGTTAACAGTTACTGTGAGTGTGCTCACCTAGAACAAGTTGACTGGGCTGAAGCTATTCGCAAGTGCTGATTATTAGACACTGAGATAAGGGTCTTAGGAATAATCCATAAGATCTTGAGCAGAAACCTAAACAAGAATTGATTTTAGTCACTTCCAATGCTGAGTGGTTGGTGTACAGGCCAATGATAAATGCGGTGAATAACAGAATTTTTCTACTAAGGGAAATCTGAGGAATCCAGCCCTCTTCTAAAATTAGAACATTGAAAATCTATTTGAAACAAGTTGTATTAGACTGATTAAAATTTGTCTTTTTCTTCTTTATAGTTGCAGGTGCTTAAATTATATAACAAACAAAAAAATGATAGTAGGAACAGAAATAAAGGCATATGAGGATATAGATAAATTATTGTGCAGCTGTTTCAATGCGTAGCTTGTTTTCATTGGAAATATCAATAATGAATTGATATAAGATTTATTATGATGCAGAAAACTAGATATTTATAGCTTTCAATTTGGCAGTGATTTATCATATATCACACCAAAAGTACAAGCAACTGAGAAAACAGAAAAAATTGAACTTCATCAAAATTAAAAGTACATTGAAGTATATATTGAAGGTCACAAGCAAGAGCACAAAAAGATAATCTATAGAGTAATAATATATCCAACAAGGCATTAAGAACCACAATATGTGAAGAATTCTTACAACTCAACAACAATAACAACAATAGCAACAAATGGGCCAGCCAAATAGCTCAGCAGATTAAAGCTCCCACAAGCAGGTGCATGGGTCAGGGATTTGATTCCCTGGCCTGCCATGCTGCCCACCGCCAGGACACACTGAAATGACATTTGAGACTGAGCGTGGTGATGCATGACTGTAATTCCAGCTCTTGGGAGGCTTTAAACAGGCGGATCACTGTAAGTCCGATCTAGTAGTGAGACCCTGAACACTCTGTAGACACTTCCCCAAAATTAAAAAAAAAAAAAAAACAAAAACCACCAATAATAACAAATAACCTAATTTAAAAAAACTGGTAAAGTAACTGAATAAATATTTCTGCAAAGAAGATGCACTAAAGGCCAGAAAGTTCCTGAAAAGATTTTCCATATCACTTGTCAAAATGCAAATAAAAATCACAATCACAGTGAATCACTAAACATTTATAAGGGTGGTTATTATTTTTAAAGTTGGAAATAAAATAGTGTTAGTGAGCATGTGGGAAAATCAGAACACTTATTTATATAGCTGCTATTGGGAATATTTCATCCACTAGAAGACCAACTTTTTTCAAGATTCCAAACATAATAATTACTGTCATACAATTACTATAAGATCCAGCAAATCCACTCTTAAGATATATGGCCTAAACTTCTAAAAGGAGGGAATGAAACAGATGTTTGTGCATCAGTGTTTATAAAAGTGTTGTTCATAATATCCAAAATTTATGAGCATCTCAAATGTCCACAGATCAAACACCATGTAAAAAATACAATGAATTGAAAAAAATCTACCCTGCTGCAATGCTTCAGATGAACAATGTGGACTTGAAAATACGGTCTGGGCTAGTCTAATGTCTATATTTAAAATTGTTCTTTTCTTTTAATAAAGTTTAGTTGACAACTTCTGAAAAAAAAAGTCTGGAACTTTGGCTCATGCCATACCACCAACGAAACTTGAAGATGTTAGTCTAAGTGAAATAAGCCCGACAAAAGAAGGACAGATATTGCATGATTCCACTTACATATGGACCCTAAAATAGGCAAATTCATGGGTGCAAACAGTGCTCATGAAGAGCTAGAAGAGTGAAGGGAATGGATTATAGCTAAATGTGCATGCAATTTCAGACTGGGATGGAGCACTAGTTACAGAGATTACTAATGGCGACAGTTACGAAACACCAAGGGCACACATATGGTCACAGGCCAGTGATGTTAGGGAAAAAGCACAGTAAAAATTGTAGTGAAAAAGATTCAAAGCAGAAAAAAAATAAAGAAAAATTTTGGAGACATTTTTCTTGCATCCAGTTTTTGTTGTTGTGAGTTGAAAGTCAGAGTAGCGAGCTGATGATGACTCTGCCACCTGCTGTAAAAATATTGACTGTATTGACTAACTCGCCAGCCAATAATCTACATTGAAAATAAGGTGAGTACAGTTAAATAATTAATCTGTATATGTAAACAAAGCTTGTAGTTCTGTGCCAGAACTTAGGACTCCTAGAGTATAAATATCTTATAAATCTTTATGGTATCTGACTATCACTTCTCACAATTGGATCAAAACTCCAAGCTCCTAGATGGCACAGCAGATGGATACCAAGAGGGTGAAGAGAGATAAACTGTCAAGTGATTCAATCATGTCATGTTCCTCCAGTTGTCTGTAACACCCCACAGGGGGCAGCTAAGAACAGTCTGAGTTCCTCACATTGATTAGCAAAATCTCTCGACGTGGGGATTGATCCTCTCTCACTCATCTCCCTGACATGTGCTGCATGATTTTTCTGCTTAGTGTTGGATGCAGGATGCAGAACCAGAAGGAAAAACATAAAATAAAATAAAACAAATCCCCAAATCTTTTGCTTTACTAGGAAAGATAAACAATTATTGTCTTATTAGAAATTTAATAAAGGCAAACAAAGGGTGCTTCATAGGAGCCCTATTCAATTCAGAATAGTTGGGTAGTAGTTTTCTTACAGTAAATAAAACCCAGACAGATCCCAAGGGGTAAGTAAGAGTAGCCAGACAAGCGAGTGCACTGAAATAAAATCACAGAAAAGTTGTGGTTCCTTTGGTCCCTGGGGAAAGCCAGGCTGCAATCTGGAGCTACATGCTTTGTCCCAATTTCTTGCTTTCTATCACACTTGGGTTTCATCAAAATGCATTTTGAACAACAATAATGAAATGTAACTCCTGAGCACATATGACATAGAAAAGGTGTTGTTACACTTAACTACAAAAGTCATTAATCACAATCAACAAGAGTATGCCCAGTCCCGCTTTCTTACTCATTGAACTCCTGTTTTAAATATATTCTCTTTGTTCCTTGGAGCTACTGTTTGCATCGTGTGCCAGTATAGCATGTGGGAAGAAGGAAGAGAAGGAGGACACCAAGGCATGGGTGAAACAAGCCAGAAGATTCCTGAGTTGAGTGTAAATTATCATTCTGATATGTTCTATCAGGGCCTTAGTAGCCTAGGCTGTTACTATTTTTTTTTCCAAATGACCAAATAGTCCCCTTCTCTGAAGAGAAGTGAACCAGACCTAACCCAAACAAATCAGTATTTTCCTGGACATGAGGAGAAAACTTCATTTAGCATTGCACAACTGTGTGCCACGGGTTTTTCCATAAATGTCTTTAATTTTGAATATTACGTATCATGGAATAAATCTCAGAGAAAAATAATTTAAAACAATTTAAAGCATAAATACATCTGAGGAAGGGCTTTTAGATAGGCAATGATATCCTTATAAATTCAGAATTCCAAGAATAGTTGTGGAAATTTTGTGCCATGATTTTGAGGAAACTTGTTTTGAAAATAAAAAGAAATGAACTAATTAAGGCTATGCATGATATAAACAGAAAACTGACAGACATCATAACAAACACAGTCTTTGAGCCTCGTGCATAAAATGCAACAGGAATCGAATTTTATACATTCATTCAGTAAATAATAAAATTGTCCTGCGCTACTGTTCAAGTGGCAGCTGTGAATGGGACACTGTATTCCTACAGTGTCACAGAGAGTGCATTGATGCAAATGTGTACCTTACCGTGTGTGGTGAGGGAAAGCAGCACAAGCGAAGGAGATGGCAGAGTTAGCCCAGCAGGTCTTCTGAGGGTGAGTCCTCCAAGCATGTGACATTGGAGCAGAACCCTGAACTATTTCTAAGGGAAGGATGGGCAAACCTCATATCCAGGAACATCTTAGTGTCACCACTGAGAAACCATACCAGTTTATGTCTCTACCATAATGATGGTAGTGACCATTATGACATTTGATATTTATGATAATTTCCAGCATGGTAGTGCAGAGAATTTTATGTGTATTATCTCTTTAAAATCCTCACCACATACCCATGAAGTGGGTACTTCTGTATTCATAATACCCACTGTGCATTCTGCTCTCAAGTCTCCTGGGGGCTGGGAGCTCAAGCTAGAGTTCAGATCTCTCTGCAGGCTGTAGGGTGGGTCCTGGTCTGCTCAGCTGTGTGGTCCTTGGAAGCCTGGTCTCTTGTGGGGCAGTTTTCTAAGAGAAAGAATGAAAGAGCTGCGGGATGACCCAGTCATTGGTGCCAGGACAACCCAGTTCTATGGAGCTCCCACCTGGCAGTGGGAGCTTACTAAAGCCACTTTACAGCAGCAGGACAGCGATCTGGGAGGAGTGCTGAGCTCTACAGCTAGAAAACAGGCTCAGAGAAAGACAGAATAAGGGAGGTGAGCCATGACTTATGACTTGAGCCACCCAACATCCGAACTGCCATCTTGCTATCAGATTGCCTTTCCTAAAAAATACACTACTTTTTATTGTTATTTAAGTTCTGTTATATTCAGATGGATTCTTCTAGCCAAAGATTTTCCCTTATGAAATAATGCCTATCCTGACTATTTGGGCATATGTGAAGCTTCCAGTTGTTTCAAGGTATTCATTCTTCTGTTAACTAAGGAACCAACATAAGGACACAGCTACACTGTACCTCAGTAAGTGGTGGGTTCCACTGATGTATGTATATTTGAGTACTCTTGAATTCTGTACACTTTATTGCTTGTGACAGCTGTCTAAAACGAATGAAAAAGAATGGGAACTGTAGACAAATGCTAACTCTAGTGCTATCCAGTACCATATTTGGGTGAGGTATATAATGATGTCTATAATTAACTTTAAATAAATTATAAAACAATATATATTTATTAAATACCATCCAATTGTTGAATCAAGGTGGGTCATATCCTCTCTAATGTTCTTCCAACCTTTCTATGTGTTGGAAAATTTTCAGAATAATGTATCTAAGAACAAAATTTAACTTTAGATTTTTGTTTTTAATGAATTTAGGACAGGGTCTGCTGAGTTTCCAGGGTCTCACTACATAGATCAGACTCAGTGATTCTCCTGTTTTCAGCCTCCCAAGTGCTGGATTACAAGTGCGTGCCACCATGCCCAGTCTCAATCACCGTCTCAGTGCACCCCAGGTAACTTTAGGTTTTGAAACTAAGGTTAGAAACTACACTGCGCTATTTGCTAGATATATAATGTGGGCTGGCACTGAGAATATTCTCAAGCCTCAGGTCCTGCATCTGTAAAGTAGCAGAGATATTGACATCTAATCTGTAAACTGAAGATTAGATAAACATGAAAGTTAAATAAACACGGAGTGTCAGTGGCTTTTCACGTTGTGTGGCGGACACATTGCTGAACATTCCATATAAACACTTTACAGAAAGTCTTCAATAAATATTAACACTTCTATAAGGAACATAAAACATACTTGGAATCCTTTCATTTAAAGTTTTATCCCAGATATCTAAAATAAATCTTTCCTGATTAGTTCCTTCAAAGACTCAACTATTATATTTGACAGATTTTCCATATATTTTTACTGAACACTCAGGCTTTTGCTAATTGAATTTAGAAGGAGTTCATATCTTTCTTGACATAAACATTGACTCTTATAAAGAGAAGTTAGCAAGACATAGAGTGATTTGGAATTTCAAGAATCTAAAAGCAATATGTTTTTGGAAGAGCCACTATACACCAATATGCAAAGATGTTTATTAGAATTTCATTTTAGACTATTGAGTAACGAGGATGGGAGCATATTTAAATACAGATAAGTAGGGCTTTTATTCAATTGCAAAATGGAATGGCCTGCTTGCTGTCACCTGGGTGCTTCTTGAAAATGCTGCACTCCTGGGAGGATTCCTGACAACAGAATTGAAGAAGTCCTTGATTGCACTTATGTGAAATGGCCAGGACAGGAGACAAGAATCTTCACACAGAAAAAAGAATGACTGCCTCATGCTGGAGGGGCAGAGAGGTGCACGAAGGGAGGGTAACGGAGATGGCTGAAAGATCCTGGGTTTGCCCGTGAGGTGACAAAAATGTCCACATTTGGGTTTGGTGACGTGTGAGCAAGTGAGGGCATTTGTGCAGATAAAGGAAAACACCACTGAATTGTGCACTTCAAATAAGCTGAAGCCCATGGTATGTGTGACTTGAATCTCAATGAACATGCTATACATAAAAGCCTGATTAAAAATGCAAAGTCGTCCGTGAGCATGTGCCATAACAGGTACGTGCTCATGACATTTTTTAACTCAACTATTTTTCCTTAAGGAAATATTTTTTATAAGCTCCCCATGGTGGCACTGACCGATAAACCCAACATTCTTGGAGGCTGAGACAGGAGCATTGAAAGTTCAAGACCAGCCTGGGCAGTTTAATAATTTAGCAAGACCCTGTTTCAAAATAAAAACTATAAAAAGAAAAAAAGAAACCAAAACTGGGAAGTAGTTCAATGCAAAGACCCTGATCTCACACTAACATACATACAAACACTCACACACACATGTTACAAATGCAGCCGTTCTCTGTGAGAATCACATTTAAAAGTAATATTTCATAGGAGATAATTCTTTTCCTTACTTTTGTCCTCTCAGAAAAAAAAAATTCTGATTAAAGCCTACTGTTTTATTTTTAATTTGTTTTGTATTTTAGGGAAGGGTCTATAGGGTGTTCAGGGTCTCACTACTAGATTGGGCACGTAGTGATCCGCCTGTTTACAGCCTCCTAAAACCTGGGGTTACAGGCGCACCACCACGCCCAGTCTCAATTGCTGTCTCAGTGCAACCTGGGGGGGGGGGTGCACAGCAGGACCAGGGAAATCTACTGTTTTAATATTCTACCAATTTGGACTAATCTATGATTATGAAATTCTAAAATGTTCTCACGAAATGTAACTTTTATCAAAATATAACATTACTCATTAAAAAGGAAATGCGAGAAGGTGAACAAAGTCCATCCAGTTGAAAAAGTGATTTGAAATGACTTTGTTTTTAATATAATATGGACAAGCCTTGTAAATTAAAATAATCTTAAATATGAACAATAACATATAGTGTTTTATGTATAAACTCAGTTGTGCAGACTGATAGGTCTTTTTGAAGAAAGTAAAACAAAAATGTAGTTTGATTATTTATATCCTAATTCAAGATTTTTTTTTAAAAAAATTTAACAAAGAACTTATTTTAATAAAGATAAGCTCTAAGAAAGGAGAAAATCCAGAACAAAAATAAAGCAAAATATGGTTAAGCTGTTAAAATATTCCTCAGTAAAGTGACTACAAACTCGAGAAAGCAGGGAGTGGGAGACGGAAAGGTTTCTGCAAAACCCATCAACGCTGCGTGAGTCCTCAAGGTCCGGACGGTCAGCCCAGACGCTCAGCCGGCCCGTCCTCCCCTCCCTGGCTAAAGCTTCTCCAGGGTCTGTTGAGTGGTGTCAACGCAAAGCTTTCCCAAACTTCCTGGAAATTTTACAAAACAATTCACTAGAGATACAAAAAAATCTGGGGCCCTAGCCAACAACATTCTTGTATGAAAACTGACTCTCAATTTGCTTTTTATTTTTCTTAATTGTGGTTGTGCAATTTTAAAGATTTACAGTTAAAGGAGACATGTAAAGTATAAAGGCTTAGAGGACAAGGAATAAATTAAAAAATGATAGTAATTTTTAACCCCACTGTGGGCATGATTTTTTTTTCTTAAGTAAAAATGGGCTGAATTTTACACATAAGTACCCTTTTAATTAGGTTTAGTGAATAATAAATTTCTCTATCAAATTTTATTGGAGCTATAATTGGGTATTTTAATTAAATGAGTGAACAAAGTGTAACAGTCAATTTTGCCTAGGAAAAGAGGTGTGTTCCCTAAACAGAGAGGCAAAAAGATGAAAGAATATCTCATGTCTTATTTTCTCCAAAATTCAGTTCCTTTTTTATGGTCCTCATTTTGTTCCATTGTTTTCTTTCTGTGCCCTCCAATTCCATTATCCAGACTGTCTCAGTGTGAGTACTAAGTAGGAGATCCTCGCAGTATTAGCTGCATCTCAGACAAATCTTATTCTGGGTTATTAGACAGTGTCTGATGCTGCCGGCTTAGCAAGCGCAGCCTCCAGGAGAGGCTTTTTTGGGGGGAAAGATCACCCAGGATAATGCCTGGCCTTCTTGACAAGCATTCTAGGTTGGGTGTCCCTGAAAGTATATGGGGGTGGTATCCCTTTAAGCAGGAGGAAAGGGCAGGTCCTGCTGTTATCCTTGACCCTCTGACAAAATAGTCAGACGCTGTTTGTAAAAGAGCCAAGTAATTAAAAGTATCCCAGGGTTATGGTGAAATAGGGCAAGTAAAATACGCTCCTGGATACCAGCTCTCTTTCAGGGCTAGCTCTTTTGTATTTTCTCTCTATTTTGTTTTCTTCTTTATTTCAATTTTTTCATGGCACAGTTTCCCCTCTCCTGCATTGTTCTTCTCTGCCTGTCAGTTGGTGAAATGATAAGGACCCTTATTACTGCCTGTCTAGCTTGAGGTCTCTCTGGAGCGATTTGCTTCCAACCCACCCCCAAGTCATCCCTAAACTCCTGAGCTCCATTTGGTCCCCTTAATTTTAGAACAGATATAGTATGGGAAGGATGGAAATAGATTCAGTTATAAGGGGAAATGAGACACTTCTCAGCTTTTCATACGTGGTTTTGTTTTGTTTTTTTTTTTTTTTGGTTTTTTTTTTGAATGACAGTAGAGGAGGGTTGGGGTGTGGTGCTCAGCTATCTCTAGGTTGACCTTGTTTTCCATTTAACCACTAACAAGATAAATGCCCCTTGTCTTGGCTTCGTCTTTATTATGAGCCTTCTAACGCTGAAGTTGTGCATTACACAGGAGACTGAGGCAGGAGGATTGCAGGTTCAAAATCAACTTGAGCAAGTTAATAAGACCTTGTCAAGGTCCAGGAATGTAGTTCAGAAGTAGAGTGCTTTAAGCATTCTAAGATGCATAGCAGATTTTGTATTCACCCAGCTAGATCTCTTGTTTGCTTATTGGTTAGCTACTGGATAGAGAAATTGTTTCTAATTTTGTTTCAAGAGTACACAAAACCCTTTTGTATAATCATCCTTACTTCTGTTACTAAATTGGTATTTGTACTGTCAGAGTAGAAATGATCCTTTACTAACAGAAACCACTCATTACTGGTCAGATATTCCCCTGTGTCCAGAGCACATGGACTTTGTGTCAAGTGGGATGCTGGGCTTGAACCTGTTACATTATACACTTTGTGGCATTGGACAAGAGTTTAATTTTTTGGAACCTAAGTTTCCTTTTCTTTCTTTCTTTTTTTTGTACACAATAATAATTTCTGTTCTGTGTTGTCCTAAAGATAAAACAATAGAATATTATAGTTCCATACTTATATTAATCTCCATATCATCCATCTTATCATCCTTTGTCTACTCTATCATCCTCTCAGCCATTCAGATATTTTAGCCACTAACCATTATTTAAGCACAGTGCCTGACATTACAACTGAAAGTAGTTTAAAATAATAACTCTGCATTATTTTACTTAGGTAAAGCACTGAATTAGAACACCATAGGGTTAATTCATTTCTAAATCTGGTTCATTCTCATGCTAGTTCCCCCAAGTTACAGTCTGACTACCACAGTCCTTGGCATCATGTCCAAACCCTGCAGCTTCCAGAGAGAAGAGAAAGTCCTCATCATAAGAAACTTCATCAGAAGCCCTTCTACTTTATTTCTTTTCCCTTCTTCTTGACCTGAATCCCATCACAATCCAGTACACTTGTCCTTGTTGATGAGGGAGGGGAATGGAATGCTACAGATGGGTTGCCCAGCAAAGCTCTCTCCCTGGTAGAAAAAAAAAATGGTATCTGATTAAAACATGGATCTGTACACTACCAGCAGGATGTTCATGTGCTAAGGGTGGCAGGGGTGTAGGAGTCTGAATTATAGCCAAGGACATCAAAGTATACTGCTTCAAGAATTGGAAATGTTCACACCCCCTTCTGTTTTCTTGTTTGTAAAGAGTGGTTTTGGCTTTCTAGCTGTCTAAAATCCCTTCTGACTTTCATTATTCCATTTAGTCAGAGTTTGTCAAAAGCATCATAGTCTTAATCTAAAGCAGGACTCCCTCTTGTTTTCATAATCTAATACCTACCACACAGCTTTAGATAATGATTTATCTTTAGAAGGCACCAAAATATAAGTTGGGAGACATGGCACAAGTCCAGATTCTAAGTTTGCTAATTTTATAACTATTGTTATTTTAGAAAAAGATCTTGATAAACTACACAAATCCAAATGATGATTAGAATGCCTGGACAAACTTGTTGGATTTTTTTTTAATCTTTCTAAAACTGCAGGTTCCTTTTAGAGGCTAGTTTGCTCAGGATGGTCTGTACTTTGCATGTGTTTCCACATTAGTTCTTTATCACTTTTGGGAAAGGGATTATACATGAAAAGAAAGGTGGAACTTTTGCCTAATGTTCAATTCCCAAATATATCCAATACTCTCACTATTTATGTATTTATTTGTGGAACTGAGGACTGAACTCAGGCCCTTGCGCTTGCCAGGGAAGCACTTATTCTACTGAGCCAATTCCCTGGTCCTCCAGTACTCTCATGATTTATAAATTATTTTCACATGCCAAGTATGACCCTAGAACATGAGGATATTTATATGACTTGAATAGTTTTGAAATTGTAAGTATACAAACATGATCTGATTTTGTCATGATCTTTCTATCCCTCATTGGAGTTTTCATTCAGTGTTCAAGTAGGCATGGCCTTTGCAAAGTGATCCAGTTTAGGAGACCTCCTGTGGCAAGAATGGAGTATGTTTCTCTTTGCATGAACAGGAGAATGAGCAGAGGGGTGAAATATGAGGCGATGCTGTGTAGCACCATGTGTCTTCCTTCTAGGATGACTGTGATCACCTTCTGGAGCTATGGGGTGACAGGAACACAGAGGAACCACACACTCAGCAATAAACTCTAAATGTAGGTGTGTGTGTGTGTGTGTGTGTGTGTGTGTGTGTAGCACTAGTGAGGCTGTTTATGAGCAGTGAGCAGGTCTCCAGATCCTTATTTTCTTTCTAGGGCTGGTATCATAGGTGTATTGAAAGAGATGGTACATGTGGATGGTGATTATATAATGCCCAGCTTTCAACGAACGCAGCTGATATGAAGAGTGGGTGCTGGATGAGCAGATGATACTGGAGGAGGTCATTGCCAAATAAGTGCATGGGGACATAGGGTGGGGGTGGGGGAATGGCATCTGCTGAGAGCTGTACTCCTTGCAGGAAGCTCTCTCTGGGACCATACACTAAAATTTTTTAGTTACTCTTCTTTTACTGCAACAAAATACCAGTGATGAAACATTGGAGTTAGGAAAGATTTACTTAGGCTTATAGTTTTAGAAGTAACAGTCCATGGTCAGTTGGTCCATTGCTTTTGTGCTACGTGAGGCAGCCTGTCATAGATGAGGTGTGTGACAGAACAACATCAACTACTTCATGACCCCAAAATGAAATAGGAAGAACAAGGCACCAGGTCCAGGTCCATTTCTCTCAAGGCCTCATCTTTTATGACCCAAAATATCCTACTAGGCCCTGCTTTAGTGGAAATCATTAGATTTCCATCCCTTCTGATAGTATCTCATGTTGAGGACTAAACCTGCAGCACATGGGTCTTGTAGGGAGTTCTAGGCCATAGGAATGGGGCTGCTGAGGGCTACCTATCACTTTGGAGGTTATAACTGGGATCACCCCAAAGGACTGAGGAAGGGGCCTTGTGCTGTGAAGCTTTCCATCCTTGCCTAGCCACTGTCTTGGCAGAAAAAGCTCAGATTTTTCTTTATGCTTTCCTCTTCTTCCTTTCCTCTAATTTAGAATCTCTGATATTATTTCAATAAATAATTATATTTTATCTTTTTTTTGCCCATCCTGGGTGGAGGCCATAGGTCCTAAATAAACAGTGTTAAAAAATTAAGCCATATGTATTTATTCAAGAAGCTCCCTGGGAAATCAACAAGTTGCAGCCAGTTCTCAGCTGTCACAGTCTTTGTTATCACCCAAGTCATTTGCTTTTTATACTTGCTCGTATGTGTTCACTTTTCTCCTCATTAGCCACTTGAGCTTAGAGTGGACAGGAAATGAGATGGAATTTTAAACTTGTCAAACTGAAGTCTGGTTAACAGCCATGGGGTGGTACAATGGGCAGAGAGCAGAAAAAGAATTCTGCGTTTGGTGGAGACAGTGGCTGCAGTACTTTTCTTTCCCTGATATTAGTGATGGACTGACACAGGTCTCCAATTTCTACTATGGCTGACTTTTACTTTTCAAAATGTAGATTCAAAGAATTACAGATTCCAGAACTATAACAGTCCTTTTCTGTCACCCTAACCTCTCAATTCACAAATGAGGAAGCGAGATCAAGAAATATCAAGAGATATACTTTCAGACATAGATGGACACCATCCACTGAAGGGTTGAAGCCAGGCCCCAAGTCCCCCGTCTCGGGCTCAGGTAGCCTTCCCACCACAGTATTTAGATTCTGTCAAGGCTGCAACCCTGGTAAAAGACCAAGACCATGCTACAACATTGTTTATGAAAGACAATGTAAACCCAAATGATGCTCAGGCTTTTGTGACTTATAATTTCCTTAGGAGGAAGAAAACTTTTTTTAATTTTTGAATTCTCAGGACCAACTCTAAGTCCTGATATAGAGCAGATTCTCATGATATTTTATTATTTAAATGAATATCTTAAGTTGTAATTAAATATTTAAAACTCATTTATGAAGATTTCAGCATTAGGCAAAGCTAGATTTAGAAATATTAACATTTTGGTATTCAAGAAATGCTCGTACTGTTGCTCTGATTTTCTTTCTGATCAGCTGAGCTCTTGCTCAGGAGGCAGAGTGGCCTTCATCCCGCCAGGTTTTCCGCTAAAAACAGAGCCACACGACAGATTAGTGATGCAAGTTCCTGTTTTTAGTCTCACTTTTACAACAGTACCTAGCGGCATTTGTTGAAGACATAACTTCCTGCACCTCCAATCTCAAACTTTTCTTTGGATGATGTCACTATCCTAATTGTAGTACTTAATTGGTATTGCAAGGGAGTGAAATACCACATTTCCTTGTTCCCTATCATTTCACAGGATACTGTGAGAGGATCAGAGTGAGACAGAAGCTGCACATACCCTGTACGGCACATCTGGCAAGCTGGATGTGGTGGCACTTGCTTGCAAGCCCAGCACTCTGGAAGGCTACAGTAGGAAAATCGCAAGTTCAAGTCCAGCCGGGCAAGTGAGCAATTTTGTAAGACCCTGTCTTGCAGAAAATTAAACAAGAGCTGGAAATGTAGCTCAGTGCAAAGGCCATGGGTTACATCTCTGGTACCACAACAAGCAAACATCTGACTTCATATTTGTTCTCTTTCAGAGAGGCAGACAGCCTAAGAACTTCCCTTTCTTCACCTGTAAGGGACAATATTTACCCCTGCCCCCAAGTAAGAATGTAAGATTGTATTGAAATTTAATAAAATAGTCACCTTGGATCTTTGAAACTTGCCATAGTAAACACCTAATAAATGTTCAATTGAAAATGTTTGGGTAATAAATATTTAATTAATAATGTTGGTATTGAAAAAAATGCTATTGATCTACTGCTTTCACCTTCCTCACTGCCAGAGTTCTTAAAATGGACACCAACTGGGCTGCAGTGAAACCTACCTGAGAAAATCTTGTCTTTTCCTCTCCTTTTCCTTCTCTTTTTCTGCCTCTGCAGGTAGATGAGTGCTCTTTCCCTTGCCAGCTTCCGGGGTGGGTATGGGGAGAGGTCGTTTTTTTTTGTTCAACCCTCAGGCTATGTGAACTCATTGGCCATTCCAGCTGGGCTGAGTGAAAATGAAGCCGGCTGCTAAGGCTGTTGCTGTCTTGTTAGGCCCTTGAGGGAGGAGATGCGTTTTGCATCTGTGACTGGACGCATCATTCTTGCTGAAGAACTGCAGCTCTGTTTGGCCCTGGATCAAAATTGTTCTTCCTCCAGATGCTCAAGTCCACCCCAAGACTCCCAGCTGCAGAGCTGGTTATCACAGATGTGGAGGTGGAAGCAGCAGAAACACAGGCCTCATGTTCCCAAGCACTCTAACTGCACAATTAAACCAAAACAGGAAAAATGGGCATCGCTGAACGTAACTTCTCAGGGTGTGGCAGAGCCTCGTGCACCAACTGACTGGCAGCTGGCACAGAGGCCACCAGAAGCTGGCTCAGGTGGCAGCTTGATCAAAAAACAAATTTGATCCAGGGCCAAACAGAGCTGCAGTTCTTCAGCAAAGAAGAAAATAGCAGTAGCCTCAGACCTCATGGATGCAGGGTGTAGGGCTCCCAGCTGTTCCATCAGAGGCAGTGGATAGAGCTAGGTGTGCCTGGGCTGGAAGCAAGGTGTTTTGGAGGGGCAGACTCAGCTGCCCCCAGTGTGTGTATACCTCCAGCTCCCATGGAAGGGAAGCCCTTAAACAGTGCCACAAATGGGGAAGCAATCACAAAACGCCTGTGCAGTGGGGAACTTGGCCACTAAGGAGCCACTCCACTAATACCGATGGCTCCAAGGCCTTCAACACACGGGCCAAATTAGACATCCTCCTCCTCGCCAAGATTGCTCCTAACAGCTGCAGCAGAAGCCCCCACTCCCCTCCTCCCCTCCGCTTTTTACTGGGGATTATCTGAAAAGGGAATTTAAAATTGCTAAATATATTTTTGGGTAAAGAGTTTCTACTTTTCCCAACCTAGCTGCCAAAGACTTATGGAAATTAAAGAAAAAAAAAAAAAAAAGTACAGAGAAGTGCAAGTTACTAAGTCTGGTAAATAGTAGTTCTGTAATTTGGTGGTGCTGTGGTTATTAAGCAGGAGCTGCTGGATAGTCTGAAGGATTATTTGTTTACCTTGGCACCCAGATCTAGAATGCTGAGCAATCAAGTGCAAAAAACGGTGACAGGAGAAGGGCAGTGAAAGGAAGCGAGTGCACTGTAAGATAGCCGGGCTCCAAAATTCTCACAGTATTTGTTTCCCCAGAGAAAGGAAACAGGAATATTACCTCATTGCGAAACAGTTATTAAAACATAATTGGGTGTTCTGCAGATGACAGGAGCTCTCAGTTCACAGTGTCGAAGTTCATTTGCAGTGAAAGTTAAAATCAAAGTCAATATCCTGCTGCAAGGCAATAGGACAAAATTAGAGAGCAATGCTGTGAAGGCTTTCTAGGATGATTTAGAATATGCTTTATTTAGAAGAAAAGAAAGGCCTTGACTGAAGGACAAGGAGGGGGAGAAAGAAAGGGAAGATGGGGAAAAAGAAGAAGAGGAAGGGAGGGAAAAGGAAGGAGAAGGAAAAAGAAAGAATGGGAAGGAATTATAGAAGGAAGGAATTATAGAAGGAAGGAAAAAGGACAGAAGAAAGGAAGAAAGGAATGAAAAATGAAAGAAGAAACAAAAAAGCTGTTTCTTATAGCATACATTGAGAAAACAGGTCAGGAAAGGTGACTTCTTAAACAGAAGGTCTTCTTGGAGACGCATGAAGAGGAGGTGAAATACTTTGACCTTCCCTTCAGCCTTCCTCAGGTTTCCAAGAGTCACCCCCACCTACTTGGGCTAAAGTGACGTATGAGAGCAGCAGCATTATTCAGTGCTGCTGATACACAGTCCAGTATGTCACGTTTCAAAAATATATATATCAAACAGTTTTTTAAAAGTAAATATTGATTAAGCATTCATTATACACAGAACTTTCTTTTTTATATACAGTCATGGGACAGGAGGAGATTGGCAAAGTAATTATATTACCAGCCATCAAAGATGAGCTCATTTGAGAATATTTAGTTCGCATATTTTCTATACTTTCTGATTAACTAGGTCATCCTTCTTAAGCATTTAGCATATGTGTATCAAATGTGTCTATAGTCTAGGGTGGTGCTGGAGGAAAGCCAGTGTGTGTCCCATGGGAGTCTGTGACAACTGGGTAGGAAGGCATGTATCACACTGTGTGACGAAGGTGAATCCTGTTGTGGCTGACCCTGTGGAAGAGGCAGTTAGATCAACAACACAAAGATTTCCCAGAGAAAACAGCTCTTGCCCTGCATCTCACAGTGAGGTATGAATAAATCAGGAGTTCACAGTTTCAAGAGAGAGAGTGGAGTTTACATGCGAAGTGTGCTACACAAACAAAATTTTGTTGCAGGTAAGGGGAGACAAGGAGTAAGGCCCAGTGAAGGGAGAGATGGCAGTGTCTGAAGGACAGGGATGTAGTACACAAAAGCCACCAAAATGTGCAACAGAGAGAGGTGTGTTGGCCTGTGTCAGCATGACCTAAGTCTTATGTTAGGGATGCTAATAGAAGATTATGTTTGGTGCAAGTTTCTTGTGGAGAAAATTTTCAGTACCCAGTGTGGATGAAGATGCCCTACAACATGATGGAGTCTTCGGACCCAAGAGAAATTTTTCTCTGGATTCAAGGAGTAGTCTCCAAGATGCTCATCTTGTTTGAGCTGGTTTTTGTCCCCTCAGCTGTACAATCTCTCTACAGTACCTACTGATCTGTAGTTGAATCTTAGGTCAGATAAGAAGATGCAATTCACACTCTCAAGGTTCTTTATACTCACTACCTGTGGTCCTTTTTAAAACAACACCCATTTCAACCAACTGGACATTTTTACACCACACCTGAATTCATGTTTAATTTATGTTTCTCTCCATTTCCTGCCATCACATGTTCGCATCCTGACATCTTTCTGGACTCTGACAATATCCTTCCACCCCAGCTCTCTGTTTCTATACTTTCCACCTAAGTGAAGTTTTAAAAATATGTGCATGAGAATTTAGTGGGTGGACTTATAGGATCAGTAGTCATCACCAGAGGTAGGAGAGCCCATGATGGCTGTCTGCACACTGGAGAACTGAGAATACAGGAGATGCTCAGCCCAAGAAGAAGGAAGCAGTAGAACAAGAGGGCTCCAGGGTGCAGATCTGGCAAAATGTTGAAGGTCAGAATCTCGTTGGAGAGTCACTGGTGCAAGTCAACTGTGGAAAGCTGAAAAAATGAGAGACTAACGTTCAAAGGCAATGACAAAAGCTGGACATCTTCAAACACAGGGCACTTCCTTCTTTCCCTTTTTGTTCTGTCCAGGTCATAAGCCCATTGGCCGGTGGTTAACACATCTGGGATGGGTCTTGTCTCAGTTTGGAGGCCTGAATATCAGTTATTCACATGTACACCTAGAACTGTGCTTTGCTAATTGGCTAGGCATTTATCAAGCTATTGAAGTCAGTAGTCAGCCCTCATGCAAAGTGTAGCAAGATGCCCACTGTCAGACACATGCAAGAGCAAAGGCAGCTCTGGAACACAAGAACTTCCTGTCCTTTTGTATCCTTGCTCCCCAACCCCCATCTCTTTCACTCTAGACCTGGCCCTGGTTGACTCCAGTGGCCTCATACCTTGTGTTCTTCTGGTGGGACCCTCTTCTCCTTTCTATCTGCCTGCTCCTGGCCCACTTTCTATGACTGTGTAAGTTTGAAATCTTGGCTCAAATGTCTTCTGCACACAGGTCTCCCTAGATATCTGTGTATCCCTAGATATACTCATAGTTTGTGTCAACAAAACATCTTTTTTTTTAAATGTGTTTAGGACAGGGTCTATAGGTCTACAGGGTCTCACTATGTAGATCAGACTCAGTGATTCTCCTGTTTTCAGCCTCCTAAGCACTGTGATTACAGGCATACACCACCATGCCCAGTCTCAATTGCTGTCTCAGTGTGCTCAGAGGGCGGGACCTGCATGACACACTAGGGATTGAGCCTTGGCCATTGTGCTCTGACTAAACAGGAGCTGTATTCAGCTTTTATTTTTATATTTCTTCACACACCAATCCCCACATGAAATTATCTTTTTAGAAACCTGCTTAGGTGTATGCTGTTGGTCTCTTCACTGAAAGCTGAGGAGAGATGGGCTGACCATTGAAGGGTCCAGCTCAGTGAACAAAATTAGAAACTTAGAATCCTGCCCTACAAAATATTATAATCTAGTTTGATATGGGTGTGAGGACTGAAAAATACATCAATGGTCTTATAAGAATCTGTGTTAGCTGTATTGCGATATGAGAAGAATTACCTGAATCTGGGCTGCAGCAGTGATGTAAACAACAAGACTTGATTTGAACACAGAGGGCAAGAACAGTGTTGGGAGTCTCCATCCAACTCTAGTGAGAGCTGGTGGTTGAGGAAGAAGGGGTAGGAAGAAGGAACTGAGTTAAGGGAGCACACCACAATAGCAATGGACAAGGGGAGAGAAGGAACAATGGTTAAATATTTCAGTCTCCTCAGAGAAGTTTATTCTCCTCCTCCCCTCAAAAAAGACAAGCTTAGAAGGCAGGAGTCTTCCAGTTGTATGGTTTGCACTGGTTTTCTGGGATCATATGCATTGCCTGCCCAGGATTGCCTAAGCAACTTAGCACTTTGTTAGCACTATACATTTTCAGAAAACCGGAAGTTCTGAGGGTTGTAGTGTTCCCAACATAGGTACCTCAACTTAATATAATAATAGACTATAAGAAACACTCCAAAATATTGCTTGTGGTGATTTTTAAAATGAAACTGCTATATTGATATGATTTCAAACTCCGTGTGGTCTTAGAAGGAATACTTCAGAAATATCCTGTGTATTCTTTTTTTTTTTTAGTTTTGCTCTTTTTTTATATTTATTTATCTATTGTGTGGCCAGCTCAGCCCACCAGGGGGTGGGCGGGCATGTGGTGCTGGGGGATTGAACCGAGGTCTCTGTGCTTTGCTTGAGCTTGGCTTGTTCTAAGTAGGTGCTTTAGACCACTGAGCCATCTCACCAGCCCCTCCTGTGTATTCTTTATGTAGTGCCCTCCTGTGATAATACCTCCTGAAACTCTAGTCCAGTGTCACAAGTTCACTGATAGTTTCTTATTTGAATCTCTTCAGTTTCACTTACTCTTGTGTGTGCATTTAGTTATGTAACATTATCACATATGTAGTTGTGTTTATTTACCACCACCATAATCAAGATTCAGAACAGTTTCACCACCACAATTATTTATTCTATTGCCTTTTTCTGGCCAAAGATAGTGTGTTCAGAGGTTTGGGGATTGATCAAGGTAAAAATCATAATCAGAAGGCATAAGGACTTTACTCTGATAGGTTCATAGGTTGGGCAAGTCCCTCACAAGTACCTCACAGCAAGAGGCTGTTAGGGAACTTGGGAAAGGGGGATAGCTACTCAGAAGGGGAGGACAGCAAGGGAACTCCTGAGAAACAGTGGAAGGGCACAGGGCTTATGTGTCTGGGGGATGTCTCTTGACAGCACAGAAAGGAGATTCAGGGTCTCAGAGATCTGAAAGGCATAGGGATCATGATAGCAAGGGAGTTCATCTTATATGTTACTAGCAGATATTGGGTACAGCTTCAGAGCATATAAGAAGCAGACAGATTGTAAATCTGCCTATTGGAGTTAAGTAGTGGTATTGTATTTGGTTCACTTACATAACATATACACTCTTCCTGTCCGCCACCACAGCCCCATCTCTGTCTGTTCAAACCACCAATCTGTGAATGTAACCCTGCCTCAAGCTCTATTTTGTCATTCTTCAAAAGTTATATAAGTGTAATCATACTGAAGGTGAAATTTCAAAACAGACTTTCTTCCGTGACACACGACAGTGGCAGTCTATTCACACTGTGTGGCATCAGTTCTGTGTTCCTTTTCATTGTTGAATAATATTTGATCATGAGACTACACTTATACTTTGTTTAATCATTCATCAACTGAAGGACAGCAGGATTATTTCCAGTTTTTTTTACTATTATGACGAACACTATTAGGAACATTAATGTATAGGGTTTTGTATAAACACCAATTGACATTTATCTGGAAGTGCAAGGGATCTAATTGCTGGGTCATAATGTAATAGTGTGCTTAGATTTTCTTCTTAAGGGAACTACCTTGCTCTTTTACCAGAATGCAGCACAATCTAATATTCTTATTAGAATTGTTGAATGATTCCAAATGAATGATTCCATTTCTCTGTATCTTTTATAGCATTTAGTGTAGTTACTATTTTTTAATCTTATCCATTTTGACAGGTATATAATGAAATCTTTAAAAAATATTAATAGGTATGATTTTATAGCAGCTTTAAATTCACTGCACAAGTTGACTAGAAAGTACAGATTCTTCCTCAGTACCTCTTTCCCCACATATGCACAGCCTTTTTACCACCAGCATCCTGCACAGATGTGGTCCACTTGATAGCGTAAGGATCCCACATTAGCACATCATTTCCATCTGCAGTCTAGCAGGGCTTACTGTTGGTGTTGTATATTCTTTGGGTTTTGACAAATGTGTACCTGCCATTGTAACACTGTATCAACTAATTTCACTGCCAGAAAAACCCTCTCTCTCTTTCTTATTCATTTTTTCTTGTCTCCTAATCTTTGGCAGCACAGATCCTTGCCATGTTTCCATAGTCGTATCATTTCCCGAATGTCATACAGTTGGAATCCTCCAGTGGGTCATCTCTTAGATTGGGTTCAGCTATTTGTAACATGATTATAAGCCTTTTCATGGTCTGATAGCTCATTCCTTTTTTTTTGTCAGAGAATACTATTCTATTCTTTGTATGTAGCATAGTCTATCCATTCGCCTATTGAAGAGCATCTTGTTTACTTCCAAGTTTGAGCAGTTATGAACAAAGCCCCTCTAGGCATCCATGCACAGGTTTCTGTCTGGACATAAGTTTTATACTCATTTGTTCAAACACAATAAGAAAATGTGGCTGCTGGATTATCTGGTGAGAGTGTGTAATTTTATAAGAAACTTCCAAGCTGTCTTCCAAAGTGACTGGACCATTTTGTACCTCCACTTACAATGACTGAATGTTTTACTGCTGCCCACCCTTGCCAGCCACTGTTGCAGTCCTCAGCATTCTGCTCTTTGCCCTCCTGAACAAGCCTGTCATGGTATTTTATTGTAGTTTAAATTTCCTTGGTGACGTACAACGTAGAGGATATTTTCATGTGCATATTTGTTATCTGAATATATTCTTTTGACAGGGATATTTGAATCTTTTATCCATTTTTATAAATTGAGTCCTTTATTTTCTATTTATGAGTTCTTTGTATATTTTACATGTAGTCTTTTCTCAGACATGCTTTTTGAAAATGCTTCCTCCCATTCTCTCCCTTATATCCTCAAACTTTGAACAGTGTCTTTTGCAATGCAAAGACTTTAATTTTTATGAAGTCAAGTTCATCAATTTTTTCTTCCTTGAATTTTTTTTAATGGAAGTTCAATCCCTGGTTCTGCAAAAAAAAATAAAATAAATAAATAAAAAATAAATAAATAAAGTATTACCTTATTCAAGCTTACATAGATTTTCCACTTTCTCATTATCTTATAGGAGGATTTAAAACTTTTTTATTTTTAAAGAGAATCCAGAATAGTAATAGAGAGAAAAAATTAAAAATGATACAGAATTTTACTAAACAAAATAATATGAATTCGAGTGTTTGTTGTATTATATAGTGTTATCTTCAAATTAGTTGTTCAGATTACCAGATGCATGTATTCAAAATGGGAAAAAGAAAGAAAAAAAGATATAAGGAATTATGAAGAGAGAAAAAGGGAAAAAATGAAAAGAGACAAGAAAACAAACAAGAGCTGGCCAAATAGCTCAGTGGATTAAATTGCCTGCAAGCAGGGTCAGGGGCCGGGGCTTTGATCCCCAGGCTTGTAGTACTGGTTCCACCCCCAGGGAAAGCTGAGATGACAATTAAGACTGGGCGTGGTGGTGCACTCTTGTAATCCCAGCTCTTGGGAAGCAGTAAACAGGAAGATCACTATGAGTCTGATTTAGTAGTGAGACCCTGAACACCCTGTAGACCCTTCCTTAAAATACAAAAAAAAAAAAAGAAAAAAAAAAAAAAAAAAAAAAAAAAAAAAGAAGACGAAGAAAAGAAAAGAAAGAAAGAGAAAAATAAAGCAAGTAAACAATAATAATTAAGCATTAACTGCTCTTTTTCATAGACCAGCAGAAATCCACCATATAATTATCCAAACCATGCTGTTTACATGTATAGGTATATACTTTTCCCCCACTCCCTCTCCTGTCCTCCTCATCTCAGTAATTTCGTCCTTCTGAACAAGTTCATTCCTTTTTCACAGTATCTATTGTATCCTTGAGATTTAATTTACTCTTTCAGGTTCTTATACTAAGGAGACAATATGATGTTTGAGCATGTGGGTGTGATTTATTCCACTTAAGAGTCTGTTCTTTAATTGCATCCATTTATCAATAAAAGCCTCACATTTATCCTTTTTTATAGCAGAATCATTCTCCATTCTCTAAAAAGTTATCTTTATTCCTCAGTTGATGAGAATTTGGGTTGCTTACAAGATTTGGCTATGACAAATTGTGCTGCTATAAACATGGGTGTACATAAATCACTATGGTATAATGTTTTCACTTCTTTTGGAAGAATACGCAGTAGGGGAATAGCTAGCTTGAATGGGACCTCCAATTTTAACTTAAAAAAAAGAAAAACAAAACAAAGAGAGTACAAATTAGAATTAATACAGAAAAAATTACAAGTGATATAGATTTTTCATTTAACAAGGTAATAGTAATTTCACAGTATTTATTGTAATACATAGTGTTGTCTTCCAACCAGTTATTCATATTACCACATATATATGTGGTGTTTTGGACAACTGTACTGTATGTTTCTGCTGTTCTATGGAAAGAAGCAATTAATATTTTAATTTGTTTCATCTCCTTTTTTAAATTGTTTCTCCTTTTTGTCTTCTTAATTTCTTATACATTTCTTTCTTTCTTCTTCCAGTCTCATAAGAGTATTATACTTTCAAATTCCTGGTCATTTTCAGGGGTTGGTTGAGTAGGGGAAACTGAACCCAGGGACTTCGCATTGAGCTGCTTCTTCAAACCTTAAAAGTTAAGTTTTTATTTTTAATTTCGATATAAGGTCTTGCTAAATTGCTCAGGTTGGGATTGAACTTTTGATCCTCTTGCCTTAGGGTCTCAGAATTCCTGGTCCAGTTTGAGCTAAAATTGTAAGGATTACAAAGTGCTTCAATATTTTTTTGTTTTTTTCACATGAATATCCAGATCCATGTCAAAAGGCTGATTTATCTATTATATTATTTTGATTCCTTTGTCAAGAATAAGATGAGTATGTTTATGTGAGTCTATTTCTGGACTCTACCTTGTTCATCTATTTGTTCTTAGCAATACCATACTATCTTGATTACTGTCTCTGCAATAAGTTTTGAAGTTGGTAGAGTTTCAGTTGTCTTCATATAGATTTTGTGCATATTTTATTAGAGTCTAACCTGCGTATTTCATTTTCTTGTGTGTGATAATTTAAATAGTAATGAGTTTTAAAATTTAATTTAGTTTGTAAAAGAAAATAAAATTCAGTTTATTCAATAGAGGCATAAAGGATAATTGATTAATTTTTATGTGTTACTTACACAAACTTCACTATAATCACTTTTAGCTTCAGTTTAATATTTACTTTTTACTTTTAGTTTTTGTTTTTAGTTTAGCTTTCAGTTTCTAATATTACTCCTTTTTATATTCTATATACTTAGACAGTCATGCTATCCATAAATACAGTTTTAGATCCTCCTCCTCAATCAGTATACCTTTCTCTTTGTACATTAGTTGAATTTCCAGTACAACATAAAAAATGAATTATGGAGGCCAGGGATATGGCTCAGCAGCACAGTGCCTGCCTGGCAAGCATAAGGTCTTGAATTTGATTTCTGGTACAAAAAAAGTTATGCAAGGGGACTGCCTTACATTATTTCTGGTCTCATTAAGAAAGACTGTAGCTTCTAATTGTCATGTATGACTTTTGCTGTAGGTATTTTGTTCACTTGTTTGGTTTTGTATTTGTTTTTGTAGAAGTTCTTTATAATGGGGAAGTTGTCTCCTAGTTTGATGAGTGTTTTCAAAAAACTTTAACAGTCATGTATAGGTATTCTATGTTGTCAATGTTTTTTTTCTATCTAGTGATATAATCCTGTAATTTTTTTTCCTATGGCTTGCTGATGTGACCAATTACATTTTTTTTTCAAATATAGAAGCAATTTTGCATATCAAAGTCACATTCCATTTGATGGTGCTGTGTAATTCCTTTTATACAATGTTAGGTTCAGTTTGAGGGAGAGGAAGATAAGTGGATATAAAAAGAATGTTCCTATGTACATGTGCCAAGTCCCTCCAATAAATGTAATCATTATATACTTTCAATAGTTACTAAAAATTTTTAAGGAAAGAAAACTAAAGAGAAAATCACTGATTGTCTGGCAGAAGAAGGCCACCATTTGATGAGGTGATGCCACTGTAACAGCTCTGTGGTCTCATTTTTTAATTAAATTAAGTCATTTAAAGCACATCTTAAGTTAGTGATGAATTTAGGATACTGGGACAGCACTGACTTGGAATTACTATTGCATAAATATGTGTTATAAACTACTGGCAATGCAGAGAAGGGAAGGAGGACATAGAGTCCTCTCAAAACATGACAGTAACACATCCAGAATTAAAGATGAGAATTGCCACATGTGGAAGGATATTGTGACTTACAACCTCAACTGCTGAATGTATGGGGCTTGTCACAAAATATGCAAAAGCATCATACTTTGATGACAAAAGAAGGGAAAAGAAACGGAGGTGAGAGGAATGAAGATAATAAAAGTGTGGAAGCTTAAGAGAAAGAAGAGGAAAGCATCTTTTAATTTCCATGTGCCATTATAAAAATGGCACAGTCAAAGGGCTAGAGACAGTCTCAGTGCCATGGATATGTCTTCATATCTTCACTTGGCCCTTCTCTTAAGGCAGAAAACTGTATTGGAGATAGAATTCAAATTTCGTTTGTGAGTACACATTTGCAGCACACAATGTTTACTTTCATCTAGGGGATGTAAATTATTTAATAGATCATGATTCCTTTTCCCCTCTCCTTGCCTTTCTCTGCATTCTCTTCATCTCCAGACACCCCCTTTCCATTTTCTCTCTTTCTTTTTATTTAGTTCATGTTTGGGACAGAATGACAACATTCATCCTGGATTGGGGTAGTGGTAAGATTTTTCCATTTATAGCTTTTCTGTTTCTCTCTGTTGGTTCTTTTCTTCACTGTGAAAAAGCTTTCTAATTCAATATGATCGCACTTACTGCCACTGTTATTTCTTATGCAACTGTAGTTCTCTTCAGAAAGTACTTGCCAACACCTATGACTTTAAGAGTTTTATCTATGTTATATTCTGGAAGGTTGTGCTACTGTTTTAATATTTAGATCTTTAATGCATTTTGATTTTATTTTAATATATGGTTAGATCTATGCATTTAGCTTAGTTTTCTGTGTGTGCATAGCCAGTTTTCCTGGAACTATTTGCCAAAGAGGCTAGCTTTACTCTAGTGTATTAGCTTTCTTGTGATGCAAAAACTAATATGAAAACATTATGCCTATTACTTTTAATGTACGTTATGCCTATGCTTCGACAATTGGATTATCAATCATTGACTCTGGTAAAGAAAAATCATGTTGATGCTTTCTTAAGAGATATTTTGAAAAATATTTTTGTAAAGATTCCCTGCAGATAATCAAAGCTTACCTCTTGTGTGTTCCTAAGGTCACTGTCTAGTGAAATGTGGAGAACTCCCCAGAGTGTGATGTTATTTCACTCAGTGCAAAGCTGGAGGCTAAACACTTGTAACCTTTAAGGGATTGCCCCAAATAACTTCTCCAGATCTTTTCCTTGTCCAGCTAGGAGCAGACAGCTCTTTCAGGCACTCGACTCATTAGCTGTATAACCTTCAGTAAGTCTCTCAATCTCTACGTTTTTACTTAGAAGATACTCATGTGTGGATAGGTAGGTGGGAGTCAGGCAAAGGACAGTGCTAACTTATAGTTTCTATAACTGTGGCATATGTCACAAATCAGTTTTGTCTGTAAAACTACTACTGCGAATGATTGTAAGTTGTAGATGTCCTTCTTTGTGAATATCTTATCTGCCTTTCCTCTAAAGCGAGGTCCATATAGGAGATCAGAATAGTGCATGAGTGCCTTTAGAGAGGTCCCAAATGCCCTTCCAGGAGACAGTGGTGACCTGGTCCTGATTGTGCTCCCTGGACTGAAGACTTAGGTAGTGACTTCAGAAGGCAGCAGAGTGAAGACAAGTTGGTATTTGTTTCCATTAAAGGGAGTTTTTCAGGAAAAACTATAATATTAAGAAATCGTTTTTGTTTTTCTAAAAAAAAACAAAAAAATTAATTAATGATACTGTTAAGTGCTTACAACATTTTAATGAGATTATAATTGCTGATAAAAAGACATTTTTCATTTTCATATGAAAAGGAAACTAAAGCTTTTGGATATGTAAATAACATTCATAGATATTTGATAAAATATATTCACAGATGTTTAATACAATTCAACAGATCTGATTTGCATATTTATTATTAACCATTAAATGACACCTTTTACATTTTTCAGTTCTTCATTCTTCTTCATTATCTCTGTTTCTAACATGGTACAATTTTATGTACCTCAAGGAGTTGATGTCTTTTAGTAAAGTATGACCCATAAGACAGATGCCACTACTTCCTGTTTCATTCAGCCTCTAGGCTAAGAGTTACTTCTTCAAAAATATTTTGATGTTGGGCCAGCCAGATCACTCAGCAGACTAAAGTGCTTGCTTAGGTAGGCTTAGGAACTAGGATTTGATCTGCAGTGTACTGTGCAGGCCCTGCCCTGGGGTATGCTGGGAGGGTGACTGAGACTGGGTGTGGTAGCATGTGCTTGTAATCTCAGTGCTTGGGAGGCTGAAAACAGGAGGATCACTATAAGTCTGATCTGTGTAGTGAGACCCTGTAAGACTCTGTACTAAAATACATTTAAAAAATATTTTAATGTCTAAAGTATCAAAAGCTTTTTGGTCTGAGAAGGTCAGTGAAATGCCCTCAGGATTTGTCCTGAGATCCTGTACCTCTTGTTGCATAGGTCCTGCTTTACCTTGGTCTTGACCATCCAGTAGAAAAGTATGAAGTCGAAATATAAGAAATAAAGCCATGCTGTTAAGTTGAGCTGTGGGGGACTCAGGTCAATAATTTCTG
>NW_004524720.1:5263738-5265596 GCF_000260255.1 Octodon degus | reverse complement strand
AGATATATAGTTGCATTCTCTTAATGAATAGAATGATTTGTTCTAATGGTGTTTGTAAATAGGATCACAAGTCCGCATCTTGTACAGCAATTAATCACTAAGAAGAATGTATGCAGTGTATTTTTTGTTGAAACTGTCCTTCTGATATGATTTGAAACTGTCTCATTGCTATTTGTTTGTCAATAAAACTTTGGAAAAAAAAAACAAAACTGAGAAAAAAAAATAAAGTATCAAAAGCACTATATTATTATTACATGGCATATAAAAATTTTCTGAAATGATAATTTGATGCTCATAGATAAAACTTCATTGTGACATAGCTCGCTCGTATCCAGTATTCAAGTTGTCATAATATAATCAAAGCCTTTAATACCTACTAGCTGACTTTAAAAGTTTCTTGAACCTTGCTCTATTAGTAGTTTTCATAGCTGAAATTTCTTATTTCTACTTTTTTTGTGGTTCATTTTGGTTTTTACCCCCCATAGGTAGTTAAAGTTATACAAGTTAGTTTTCATATATAAAATAGTTTGATTTACTTACTGTATCCAAAGACAAGTGTGTAGAGTATGAAATGACCAAAGCAGTAATGCTGGATGATATTTAAAATTCTCAAGAGAGATTGCTTCCAAACCAATGGAACCACTTATGCAATGCTGCTTTATAAATCATTCTGTCCATCTCCTGTAAAATTATATAGACAATACAGTACATTGGCTCCAACTTAAAATATAACACGTAATTGAAAAATCTAATATGTATATTTAAAGTATTCAAGAATTCATACTTTCTAGTCATTGAAAATTCCCCTTAATAATTGATGACTAATTAAAATACATTAAATTGGTTTTAAATGTTTTTCTGCCCATTCTTACTGAATTAGTCTCATCATTTTTATTCATTAGTATTCTGAAGAAGGAAATTATAACAAAAATACTATAAGATTACAGTTTATGGAATATCTCATTAGCTGTATATGTTATCTATTTCACAGAGAAAAGCACATTGTTAAGGTAGAAAATAGAATTTCAGTGCTTGAGAACTTAAACTTACGTTGTGGAAAAGAAAAAAATAAATAAAGGCACAAAAGTGAACCAAAAGAAAGCAGAAAAAGGGTACCAGTTCCTATTTGACCAGAATAATAGAAAATTTCTAAGTACATAGACTTTTTTATTATCACATGGTCATAGTCAAAAACATTTTATAACTTGTTTAATTTAGATAAGGATCAAGTGCTGTGCTAGTTTTAAAGATAATGATTAGACTACCCATAGAAAGGCAATTTAATTCTGGTAGGGTGGTGGCTAGAAGGTACAATGGCTCATATCAAAATATTTTTTGGTTAAAAGATATACTACTTCAAATGGATTAGATTCATACTCAGAAGTGGAGTTTCAGAATGTATGATAGTATGTTTCTAGCTTTTAGAGACTGGGCTGTTTTTCAATACTAATTTCCATCCCTAGCACAACGTGCAGGGCTCCTACTTTCTATATCATTGCCAGCACTTGCTATGTTTTTGATAACAGCTATTCTGACAAATGTGAAGTGATGGGTTGGTTAATAACCTGACTTCATCATTCTACATAGTAAATACATGTTAAAACATCATTTTGCAGGGGCCGGCCAAATAGCTCAGTGGATTAGAGTGCCTGCAAGCAGGAGCAGGGGCTGGAGGTTTGATCCCCAGGCCTGCTGTGCTGTCCACACCTCCAGGGCACTCTGAGTTGGCAATTCAGATTGGGTGTGGTGCCTGCGCCTCTGATCTCAGCTCTTGGCAGGCTGCAAACAGGTAGATTACTACGAGTCCAATCTAGTAGTGAAACTCTTAACACCCTGTAGACCCTTCCCTAAAATATTA
>NW_004524720.1:5260571-5263638 GCF_000260255.1 Octodon degus | reverse complement strand
TCAGTGAAAAATAAAATGAAATAAAAACATTAACAAAGAAACAGATGAACATATTATATACTTGTCATATTTGTTTTCACATATTAGATTGTCTTATTTCCACATAAATTACAGTGCCCTATTTTCCAGATAGATTTACATGGATTTCCTTGCAGTAAATTAAAATTATTGATTTTTTTAAGAGTTCTTAATTTAAGGGCAGCTGTCTAAATTCCTATGCTACTCAGGAAACTATCTCTTAGTAAGCACTTATTCTAAGGTCTGTATGAAAAAGACTAATAACCTTTCTTTCTCAGACAGAAAATAACATTAAGTATGAGGAAAATACAATGCTTTCTGAGTGGATGGATACCCAATCCAACTGGTTATCTGCAGTCATCAGATGCTTTCACCACTTACCTAAAGTCCTATTGGAAAAGGTTAATTTTACGTAGGTGCCATAACAACTATTTCGAGGTTGGGTAAAGATCGCATGTTTTTTTAAGAATCTGCCTAAAGACAAACTATTTTTCTTAGAGGGTATAGTCAATTTATAGGATTAGCTCTTATCCCTTCAAGGTTAACATTGTTTATCAGTTAGTGATTGGTAATGTGAAAGAGAGAGCCTACAATTCTAAAGCCCTCGAGTATAAGACACTTAGATTGCGACTGGAAAATAAAATAAGATAGAATTTTATATTGAAAAAAAATAAAACTCTACTCATGCTTTACATTGATGTAAGCTTGAACTAGGGAAGGAAAAAAGCTTTTATCACTAATCCCTGAAATACTCAAGCCCAACATAGTGACAACTTTGGATTTCTGCTTCCTGAGGTTCCTGACAGGTTTGCACTTGTACTTGCCTGGGTCTGCTCCTTCCTCGGGTGCAATTTTACTTTACTGAGTACAGTCACATCCCTGTTTGTTCTGCAGCAGAGATTTGACAGTCTGTGGATTGTGACTGCTATTTATTTGTAGCACAGTAAGATATATTGTCAGCCCCTGGGTGAAAGTTATTAGAACAGTACCGGAGCTTACGTGTTTGACTGTGCTGAGAACAAGGTGAGAAATTCAGGCTTTGCACTCTTGCTTAGTATTTCTGGTTTGTTCATTAATGAATCAGATTTGCATTGCTCGAGGTTTTAAGGGGGAGATTCTTACTTTTCCACCATTTAAAACACTAATCTGTCACTTAGTCTGTCCTTTCACTCTTGAGGAAGTATCTGCTGGATCAGGGTGTCTATGAGTCACTACATTGCTCAGTGGGATTTCCATTCTCACATACAGTCGAATGGCTCAGATCTTGTGGTTAGGTGCTGTTGAACACATAGGAGAAGCTACTCGACAGGGGAGGGTTGAAATATACAACCATTGTTAATTTCCTATCAGTTTATTTTGAAATTCTGTCCCATTTTTATTGCTTTTGCGGTTTGTCTTTGTTGTTATTTTGTTTTGTTTTTGCTTTGAAATTAAAAAAAAAGACATTAGCTATATGTAGGTTTGGAGAAAGGTTCTTCTGTAGTCACCTATTTGGCTGTATGATTGGTGAATAATACAAATTTGTCCCTAAATTCTGTGATTTTGCAAAGTATCTTCTCACCTGTCTGCTTCTGCCCATGACACTGGCATTTCCACTCTGTGCTGCCATCTTGGTTTTGTCTTACTTTATAGGGATCCTCTCGAAGATTCACACATTTAAGATTTTAAAAGTTATGTCTCATATGGGATGTGGGTACTTTGCTGTTTCTGCCATACGAGACATGGTATTCAATACATACAAACACATTATAAAATACACACATTATAAAATACAGTAGTGAAAGTAGAACCTATTAATTTAGTTATAATGTATAGTTCTTATTATATGCTGCTAATTTTCATTTACTAACATTTATTGAAGGTTTTCATATATATATGAATTTTGTGGTGGGTTTTGGTTTAGATAATGCAGGCCTTATGAAATAAGTTGGGAAGTTTTGCCATCTCGACAATTTCTGAAGGTGATTGGATAGGATTTGTGTCTTGTAAGTGTCTTGTGTACTTCACCAATGACACTACTTAAACACAGGAGGATTTTTCTTTAAGGAGGAAGAATTTTAACTGCAATTTCAATTTACGTAATAATCATATTACTCACAAATGACACACATATTGCACAGATATTCCGAATATCTGTTGTTGTTTGTGTGAGCTTTAGTAACTTACACCTCGGTCCATCTAATCTAAAATACTTAATTTTGGGGCATTGAATTGGCCTGAACATTCCTTTACTATCCTTTAAATGTCTGAAATGTATGGGCAATAGCTTTCCTCACATTTATGACTTGATCATTTTTATCTTTTGTATTTTTTTCTTCAAGTAATTTGTCTAGAAACTTACCACTTCTATTGGTCTTTTCCCAAAAACCAGGTTTTAGTTTTCTTGCTATCATTATTATTTTCTGTTTCATTGGTTCATATCCTTTTACTATTTTCTACTTCACCTTGGTTTGGACTTACTTCACTCCTCTTTTTCTAGTTTCTTAAAAAGGGAAACTTGTATTATTATTTGGAGACTTTTCTTCTTTTCTAATATAATAATGCTGTCATCCTTCTGTGAACTTCTTCAGCTGACTCCCTCAAACATTATTTTTAGAGATACTGATTCTTTATTTTGAAAATTAGGCCAAAGATAGTCTCAATTTGAGAAGGTTCTATATTTTCAACCTACTAAGAATGTTTTAAAGGGGAAATGTTATACAAGTTCTTTGTATCCTAACATTCTTTGCCGTTAGATTTCACAGTCTAGTCAAGAAACTGAAGTTTCACAGTGAGCTCACTTGCTCAGTGATGAGAATGTTTGGATTCAACCTTCACCACCTCAGTCCAAGATGATTTTCTGTGTTTTCCTCTAAGATGGCATCATGGAAAGGACCAGCACATCTTGTCCTGAATCAGCACTTGATGGCTTTGGATCTTTGAACACATTCTTTAAAAAGCTATGAAAATTCTGGTAATACATGTCAAAACCATCTTTTATTTATTTATTTATTTTTTCCCATAATTTTATTGATAAACAAATAGCAATGAGACAGTTTCAAATCAAATT
>NW_004524720.1:5242954-5259846 GCF_000260255.1 Octodon degus | reverse complement strand
GTACAGGGTCTCACTACACAGCAGGACTCATAGTGATCCTACTATTTCAGCCTCCCCAGCAATGGGATTATAGGTATATGCCACCATGTGTAGTCTTGGTGGCCCAGGGCGAGGCAAGCATGGCATGTGGTGATGGAGATTGAACCTTGGACCTTGGGCTTTCCAGGCAGGTGCTTAGCCTGCTGAGATATCTCCCACCCCCTCAAAACCACTTAAAATAAATTTTTGCTCCCTTTTTAACAGCTTTTTAAAATATTTGTTTTTAGCTTCTCTGGATATTTGCTGTGAAAATTGTAGTGCATGCTTAGTAAACTATAAATTTCATCAGAATCCTTACTATATTCTTCAACAATGCAAACTGAAAATGCTTTAATAAGATCAACCATCTCCTTTCTGATCTTCCATACCATCATTTAGATCTAAACTCTATAGAGTTTTTTTTTTTTTAAATCTAAATGATCTTTTGGAATTCACCCAACTATTATTTTATTTGTACTTTATTTTACTTTACTGGTCTGATTCAGATGTACATAACAATTACCTTCATCATTGGGAACTTGTATTTGTACAGGATGTATCTTTCTTCCACTTTTTTCCTATTCCACTCCCTTCCCATTAATCCCTCTTCCTCTCCTTATTTATGAAACTTTGTTTCCAATTTACATATTTTTTTCTCATGTTTCTCTTTTTCTCTTCCTTTTTTCCTCTTGTGGACAGTTCCTTTCTTTTTGAACAATTTCTTCCTATTTCACAATATTTATTATATATTTTGGTTCTCATTTACACTTTCAGTTTCTCACACCAGAGACAATGCTGTCTTCACATGGGTGAAGATTTATTTCATTTCATTATTCTAATTGATTTTTGCAATGACTTTTGTTCCCATTCACTCACATTTTAATAATTTAGTACATTCACAATTTCTTTTAGCATCTCTGCTCAGGGATCACTTTTCTTTTTTCTTGTTTGCCTTGCATATTCTTCTGGTGAGCTTTATTAGAGTGGTTATTGGGGGTTCCACAGGGTCCCTACTAAGCTGCATCCTTTGTCCTTATCCACTTTCTAAAGTTAAAAAGAAAAAACAGATGAACAGAATGGAAAGAGTATCTCCACTACTCGAGGGAAACAACACAATGGTGGGCAGAGACACTGTCCTTGGAGTAGCAGATTAAAATCTGTGCTGTCCCTGGGCAGCTCAGGTTCAGTGGAGTCCATGTGGAGTTGGTGTCTTGTCTTGAACATGTCAAGATTTTCTTGATTTAAAAGGGATTTCTGGACTTCATCTAATAGAATTTCCATCAGAGGATGCTATAGTGGGTGGTAAGTAAGAAACTGTTTCCAGGTTTGGGGGTGCTGGAGTCTTATTCTCGAGGTATTTTCTAGTTTCTTTGTCTTAAGCAGAATCATACAAGATAAGTGCAAGCAGGAGCAAAGTTTTATTGAAATTAAGATATAAAACAGGCTCTGGATAGTGAGTTTGGGCCAGGTTTAGGTATTAAAAGAAGTACAGCATATAGAGTGAGGGTGGCCACTATGCAGGAGACTGTAGTGGCATAAACTCAGTGTGGACCATTGTTTTGTATCACCCACTCTTCAGGCTGACATTAGGTCCAGGCAATCCTATGTAAAACCTACTTGAGTTTTCCCAAGAAGTCCACTTGTGTCACACTTACTTCCTCAGCCAGCTTTGCTACACCTGTCTCAGTATTGTTTCCCTTTAGTAATGGTCAACTCTGTTTTTATTTGAAATTATTTTGTTTTCTTTTTGTTTTAGAATTATTGTTTAAAGAATGTAGTTCTAGAATCATAGCTATTTTTTTCTGGGCAGTTTGTGGAAGATATTTTACCGTCTTTTTTTGGTCTTTTAATACTGCTGTGGAAAAGTAGGATATCATTTTAATTTCAGTTCATTTGCAGATAAAATACTTTTCCTCTGGCTACTTTTGGGGATTTTCTTTATGTCTTTCAAGGCTCACACTTAGATTAAAGTATTTGGATGTGGTCTTACTTCTAACTTGCTTTCCACACTTCAGACTCTTTGTGGAAAAGATTTCTTTTAAACATTTTTGGATATTTCAGCCACTATTAATTCAAATATCACTTATTCCACACTTGTTTTCTGAAATTTTTAATCTTCGATTGATTTATTTATTTGGTACAAGGTCTCACTACAGATATCCAACTTCTAGTGATCCTCCTGTTTCAATGTCCCCAGCACTGGCATTATAGGCTTGCACCACCATGACCAATTTCAGTGGCCAGCTCAGTGCTGGGGCTGGCACAGTATGTGGAACTGAGGATCAAACCCAGGTCCTTGTGCTTGCCAGGCAGGTGTTTAGACCGCTAAGCTATCTTCCCAGCCCCTTCTGTTGTTTTTCAAATTAAAATTAACAATTATAGTTGGCTATATTTTTGGAACCCAGGTTGTCTTATGATTTGTGAATACAAAGTCAGATAATTAAATCAAGCTAGTAGACATATTTATGACCTCAAATACTTTTTTTGTGGTGAGGTCTGTTACTCTTTCAGCAATGTTGGAATGTGCAGTACACTGTGATTAGCTATATTCACAACACTGAGCAATAGATGCCACCGACTCTCAGTTTTATTATTTGTATTATCTTTCTAGCCTCTATTTTATTTATTTCCTTTTGTATCTTTTCTTAAATTTAGTCCATCTGCTGACGTAGAGCTCATCCTACCTGTTTTTTCCCCCTGGGTCCATGAGGAGCAATATTGTTGGAGATCTTTCTTCTTTTTTGATGTGTTTATTGCATGAACATTGCTCTTAGAAATACTTTTGCTTTATTCTATAAGTTTTAGTGTGTTGTAATTCCATTTTCTTTCATCTCAAGATTTTTTCTTTTCCTTTTAATTTCTCCGTTGACTCAAAGTTTGTTTGGGGGATGTTTAATTTCCATGTACTAATGAGTTTATTGAAATTCCTATTATTAACTCTCATTTCATGCCATTGAGGTCATGAAAATGCTTGCTATTTTCATGTTTCTTACATTTGCTAAGGTGTTTCTTGTGCTTCAGCATGAGGGCTATGGTCTTGTGTGTGCATGAGAAGAGGGTGCATTCAAATGCTGCAAGCTGGGCTGTTCTTTGTATGTCTGTTAAGTGCATTGGTTCTAAATGTTCTTCAAATCCAATGTTTAATTACCAACTTACTCTCTAGATGATCTGTCCATTGTTTAGATGATCTGTCCATTGTTTACAGCAGGATATTGAAGTTTCTTAGGATCACTATATTGCTTCTGTCTCTCCCTTCAAAATTTTTAATATGGTTCATATATTTAGATGCTCTAATGCTTGATGTAAATGTAATTATCTTTCTGAAGAGTTGGTCTTGTTGTCATTATATAATGCCTTTGTCTTTTTTTCAGTTGTTTTAGAGATTTTGTTGTTGTCGTTGCTGTCTAACATCAGTATAACTACTTCCTTTGGTTTGCATTTTGAGGGGTATCTTTTCCTTCCCTCTATTTTTTTTCACAGGTTCTTGAAAGTGATATGTATCTCCTATAGATAAGATATTGTTTTTAACTCATTCAGTAACTATGTTTTGCTATTAGAAAGTTTACTCAGTTCACAATTGAAAGTAATTCACAGATATGTGCAGCATTTGGTTAGCTGTTGCTCAGTTACTTTCTCTTGCTGAGACACCATAACTGACACCTGCAAATTAAAGGAGAGGCTTATTTTACTTCACAGTTTGTAGAGGTTTCAGTCCATAGTGCACCAACTCCAAGGCAGGGTGGCGTGGCAGAGGAAAAATGGCTCATAGCAATGGAAAGCAGGGCAAGGACTCAAAGGAGGAGAGGGAGAGAAGTAGATGCAGGTCATGTCCTCAGTGACACCTCTGCTGAGTAGATCCTGCCTCGGAGCAGCAAGCCAGCTAGAAGCCCCAAAGGCCAATCATTGTACATGAGCTATCCAATTACCTACGCGCTCATGAGGCTTTGGAGAGCATTATGTATGTAAACCATAGCAGTTGCTTTTGGATGGTTTCATAGAGACTTTATTCTTTCCTTTCTTGCCAGTTTTCTTTGCAGTTTAAATGTTTCCTGTAATGTTATGCTTTGAATTCTTTCTGTCTCTGTTTTGTGTTTCTGTGACTTTTACTTTCTGATTACTATGCTGTTTTTGTGCAATTGCTTATATTTATAACAACTTATTTTAAACAGATAGCAACTTAACTTTGAATGCCTACAAATCTGCATTTCACTCCTTCTATTTTATGATTTTGCTTTCAGAATTTGAAAAACTTCGTAATGTATATATTTTGACAATTATTTAGCTACATGTGCTATTGATAGTTTTATCTTTTAATCCTTATATAAGAAATAAAACTGGTTTATGTCCAACTACTGTAGTCTTAGAATATCTGAATATTGCTCTGCTTTACATATGCCATTGAGTTTTGTACTTTTTCACATTTTGTGTTGTTAATTAGAGGCCTTCTGTTTCTGCTTAAAGAATTTCCTTCAGCAATTTCTATAGGTTAAATCAGCTTTTGTTTACTTGGAAGAGTTTTTATTTTTCCTTCATTTCTGAAAAGCAGATTTGCTAGATAAATTATTCTTGGTTGGCAGTTTTATTTTTCTCTCCATCATTTGGAATGTATCATTCCACTTTCTTCAGGCCTGCAGGGCTTCTGCTGAGGAATCCTTTATTAGATGTATTGGAGACCTTCACTATGCAGCGTTCCCTGTGATTCTGGAAGGGCCAACTGGTGATGATTCCGGGCAAGTGGAGCTTATTATGGGTTCTCTAACTGGTTGGACTTCTGCCTTTGCTGTGATGTCAAATGAGGCTGCTTGCTGGGCTCTGCTATCAGAGAAACACTGTTGGGTACTGTGGTGGCCTCTGATGAGGCTGTGATGCTGTCTTTTGCTAGACAATCTCACAATTAGGGGTCTGTCCCTGGGCAGGGTTTTGGTCTAGACTTTTAGTTTCATCAGAACCATTGCTCTGAGAGTGAGGATCAAAAGCTATGTGCCCTTGTAATGTATAGTTTCCCTGTTAAGGTAAAGCTAGGAGTTGAGGTTTTGCCTGAGTAGACTGACTGCTTGACCTTCAAGGTGAAATGCATCCAGACCCTGTGCTTCTCTAGCGTGCATGGAAGTGGGATTCTCCCTGACTGAGAAGGGTCATTGGGTGAACTTTGGAGCTGTATGGAGCCACTGCTTGACTTTCAAGCTTAAGCATGCCCAGCTTCTATGCTTCTTCCAAATATGTAGAAATGCCCATGGCCCTGTCTTGATTGTTCTTAAACTAGTCCCTGAAGCTAGCTGTGGAAATCAGACATCTAGAGATTCAAGATATGTCGAACTTCCCACGACACTTCTGATGGCAAGAAGATAAGTTTGGCAGGTGGGCCACAGAGTTGGCTGGTATCTCTGCCCTGATGTAATAGTTGGCAGAAACACAGAGATGCTACCATGAGCATTTGGTTATTTGAGAAGAATCAACACAGTTGGTACAACATGACCTTTCAGAAAAGAGTACCTTGTTTAGTGAGTGGAGAATGGTGATAAATATGCTTTGACAGCAGAGCTAATTTCTTTTTTGATAACACAACATTCATAATAATTTCTGTAAACTTGCCACTGAAGCTGTTTTGTATGGAAAAGTGCTATTAAAAACTTTAGTGCTACTATTTCTTATATGCAAATATTTTAAGGTCTTAAGAATGAGTTATATTACAGCCAGATGGAATTATTTAATTTCATCCTTATCTGCCTTCTTCTACAGCAAGGCTTTTCAGTTGAGAATTCAAATGCTATATTTCATCATGGGCTTCATATTTTCACTGGATTGAAAGATGACTTTAGAGTTGTCCTGCTGACAGGGCCTTCAGAGACACAATTACAAAAAGTAGGCAATCTGTTACATGATCAGGGAAACAAAACAGGGCTTTGGTGCAATTCAAAGCTGGGCATCCTAAGAAGAACACTCTATAAATGACTCATAAATAGTTTCCAACAGGACTCCAGTTAAATGTTGACAAAAATCTTTTAAGTCTCAAATATGTGCAAATGAATCCCAACTTGGCTTTGCATCATGCTTTCCCTTCTATTTGATTCATTTTGAAAGTCAGCATAGTGTCATCTTTGTTTCTTTCAGAAGTAGCGAGCACATCCAAACATGGACATATGGAATTATTGTGCTTCTGGTGGATGAATTAATCCCCCCAAAGCCTGAAAACTTAAAAGCCAAACATTTGGCATCTTTTCAGCTAGACTCCAAGGCATCAGCCTAAGTGGAACTTAATTTAAATTCATGGATATAAATCTAATTGAGAAGACTATTTGTGCGTATTATAAATTATTGGTGAGTAGTGGTTGAAAAGCGGCCTGAATTGTCCATTGAAAACCCCATTCAGGTATTCAGACTGAAGCCCTCTGACTGGTTATGTGCTCAATGTCCAAGTGTTCTTTCTCCATGGGAAAGGAAACTCCCATTTTCCATATGCTAACCTAACCAGGTAGAAAATTGTTTTGCAGACTCACTGACAGATGACTCTCTCCATGTACAATGGCAGCGCTGTTTCAGGATTTTTTTGTTTGAAGTTTTATTTAGCCTCCTTCACTTTAATCCTCTTAGATAATTCTTTGTTAATCTGATACCTAAAATTGATCATGTTTGAGAAGGAAGTTGTCTTTCCTATTGTTCAGTCCCTTCGTTAAGCCTGAACTCTGGAGCATGGCTTTGACTCTCTTTTCCCTTTCTTTTCACTTCTGCACCTCAGAGTCCTTCTATTTTGCACCCTAGATTTTGTAGGTTCTGTCACCCAATCTCACTTTCTTCTATCAAACTCATATAGCCTCTTCCCATTTTTCCCTTGGACCAAGGCAATAGGGTGCCTGCAAAGTTTCTGGCTTTAACAGTCTCCTTAATTCTTTAATATATCCTTGCCAGTATGGCTAAGCTGCTAACTTTTCAAAAATTCAAATGTAATTGTGTTATTTTTTATTTATAAGGGCATAGAAATCTCAAACTGAATGTTTCAGAGTAAAATCTCCATTGTGCAGGCAAGCTCCAATCTTTCCAAGACTACTCTGGCCACTTGATACATCTTTCCAGGCAAATCATTTGCAGTTTGTCATGCATTGATCATTTGGATTATAGTTGTTCCTTCGACTGGCAAAATAGTTCATGTTTTCCCATTTGACATGGTTTTGCTCATCTTTTAGTTTCAGACTTTAATATCACCTCCTCTGGTCTTCTGTAAAACAGAGCACTTCCACTTTTATCTTTTTTCTTTCAGTATTCTCAATATTGTATTTCCATATAGGTTGAACAATATTATCAGAGTTTTTTTTTTCTTTTATATGTATTTGGTACAGGATCTCACTACACAGCTCAGATTTATAGTGACCCTCCTATTTTCAGCCTCCCCAGCGCTGGGATTACACATGTGCTCCACCATGCCTGAACTCAGTGGCTGGCTCAACATACCCAAGAATGGTGCAGGTGCAGCATGTGGTGCTGGGGAGAGTCCTATTCAAGTGCAATAAAAATTCAATTCCATAGATGAAATAAAGTATAAAGGATATTATTCAAAGCACACAAGTAGTGTCAAGTCTGTAGACTGACTCTTCTGTAACCACCTTATGGTACACTGTCTTTTACTGCTCATCTTCCTGTCTTAATTGCATATTACATATAAAAGCATGGTTTTAGGCTAGCTTCCTGGGCAAAAGGATCTCAGATGGAAGTTTGTATGCAGGAGTTTAGTCTTTATTGGTGGCACATTTGCAATCAATCCCTGAAAAGGAATTTGCTAAGTGGGACAGCAAAGTAACAAATTGAACTGTGATGCATTTGCAACAAAAGTTTAGCTCATCCCATAGGATGGAACTAAAACTTTAGAAGCTCTGAAGCTAAGATGACCATCTTATTTTGAAGCAGGTGAGCTGGCTGTTTACATGCCTGCACATCCTGACAGTGGTGGGAACTGTAGTCAGAAAGGAGTGAAGTTAGACAGGCTATCTCCTTCCAAGGTGGGCTACAAGTGGCCAGCTCTTCTAGAGCCTGGGAATTGGACTGTGGGATGAGGGAGTCCAGACTGATCTTACTCAATAATACTGACTTCTTATCTTTTCTGCTTATACTATCTGGTATATTGAGTTTCACATCATTTCTAGCTATTCATTTGGAAGTTGTGCTCTCAGTGTTTTAGTAGCTAACCTAATCTTTTAAAAAGGCATACTTAATTTGTATTGAAAGTTAATCATTACTTTTTCTCACCTCTCAGTTGATGCAGGAATCTCGAATGTCTTAAGTCATGCTTTAATCCAACTTTCTCTAATTTTGCCTGTGGTCTTATTCAGCACGTTACTTCGGCTGTGCCTCTATGCTGCCGGCCTGTGTGAGGAGCGCCATTGCACTGTGCAGATTCTCCTATCCTTACCATTCGCTAATTCTTCTTGTATCTCAACGAATTTTCCTGAATTCATTTTTTCTTGGAATTTTTTTTTTTTTCAGAACCGGGGATTGAACTCAGGCCCTTACACTTGCCAGGGAAGCGCGTATTCCACTGAGCCATCTCCCCAGCCCATCTTGGAATATTTCTTTTAGTTTTTTTTTTTTTTTGCTTTTGATGCAGATCTTTTAAGGGCAAATTCTCTTCTTTCTGCACATATGAAATTCTTTTATATGCCTCACCCTTGAATAAATTACTTGCTGGGTTGTTGAATTCTGCATTGATTTTTATTTTTAACACTTAGCGAATCATGTGTGCTTTCTCCTGACTTCTGTTGTTGCTTTGGAGGAGTTTTCAGCTGAGATCCGCTCCAGAAGAAGGTCTTAGCTGAGATTTATTAGCTGCAACATTGCAAGTAGCTGGAAAATAAATGCTTCAGTTTTCGAGCTGCATTTTTGTGGTGTACCATACCATTCACTAGAGAGTTGAGTAATTATTTCAAAAAAGAGAAAAGTAAGGTAGGAAGACGAGGTGGACAAAAACTCTAGCTGATTGTTTCACATTAATGTTACAGCTTGTACTGTTCCGAAAAGACTTTTCTACCATGAGTCTTTAGCTTACAGGCCAAATATAGCAATTTGAAATATTCTTTTTGTTTATTAAGAAAGTGCAACATCATTTTCTCGCTTGTCTCTAATGCTTCAATGAGCCCGTGAAGCTGATTGGAATTCGTTATTTGCATTTTGATTTAGCAGAGGGTAAATTTTATTTTTATATAAACTTAAGAGGGAAAAGCCCATCATGACATTTGTAGTCTTATTACATTGAAGCAGATTTAGACTTTGTAGTAAATGGAACATATATCATAATTAGTGAAACCTAAGTTACCTCAGCAAACTCATCTAATTATTCTACTTGTCCTAGTAAATGTCCTTGAAATAAAACCCACTAGTGGTATCTCATTATTTCTGTGAAGCAGAATGGAAGGGAGTGCTTCCTGTCATAGTGCAAGAGGTGGCCAAATTAAACCATGTTGCTAATGTTTAAAACATTATCTCTTATTCTGATTTGACACTGCCTACCGAATCTATGGTTACCAACTATAAATATCTATTGAGCTATAATCTATGGATTCTACTCACAACTCACACCTTTGCTTGCAAAAATGGATTTATTATCACTTATATAAACATAAGAATAGTTTTCTAAAGCATGATGAACTTGAGTGAATAAAAATGAGGATCACTGTTATGAAAATTATTACAAATGTCTATCCCACAATGCTACACAGCTAGAAGTGGGCATGATTTCACAAAAGTATTCAAATACAAACTTTGAATAAGTATTAAAGGGTCATAAATATGGTTGGATTGACAAAATTAGTATGGCTGAACACATTTTCTAATGCTATAATACAAGATAGAATGCAGAGAATATTTGTACAGTGTTTTAAAATCATTATCCCTGTAAAGAGTTCACTTTAGAAATGTATCACCCACATCAAGGAAACTTGCTTACCATCCTTGCAGTTTTCTTTTTTCTTTTGGCTACATCTGCCTCAAAAGCTTTGCTCTCTTTTCAGCAGCCCTGTGTAGCCACTGTGATTAGGTACTGACAATGTCTCACTGTATTCTGGTGGTCTTCAGGAAGATGTTCTTGTACTTGTTGTATTCATCTTTCATGTGGCCACAGAATGCTTGAAGCACCTCATGTCCAAACTGCAAGTCAAACTGAAATTTGGCATTGCAATCAAAGCTCTCCTTAGTGGGTGCTTCATTTTCTACTCCATCATCTAGGATGATAGATTGCACTTGATTTATGATTGGACTGAGCAATTATTTTGAGTTTACAGTAGTGTGAAATTCACATTCATTCCGCAATAATAGTACACTGAACTTTGATTTCTTTATTTTAAGAAAATGAAACAATAACTGACCTTATCGGACCCAAAAGCTACAACTCTTGTTGCATAGGTCCTGCTTTACCTTGGTCTTAACCATCCAGCAGAAAAGTATAAAAACGAAGTATAAGAAGTAAAGCCATGTTGTCACGTTGAGCTGTAGGGGACTCAGGTCAACAATTTCTGACATGGCCAGGGAAGCGGAAGACCCAATACTATTATGGGCTACTGGACTCTTTTAGAATATTTTGCTGAGTTTATACACCTATAATATTCAAATGATGGAACTACGCAAAAAAGGGGATACAAATGAATGTCCATTTTGTATCTGTGTATTCAAAGTGGTTAGGATAGATATATAGTTACATTCTCTTAATGAATAGAGTGATTTGTTCTAATATTGTTTGTAAATAGGATATCATGTCTGCATCTTGTACAGCAGTTAACCACTAGGAAGAATGTATGCAATGTGTTAATTATTGAAACTGTCCTACCAGTTTGATTCGAAACAGTCTCATTGCTATTTGTCTGTCAATAAAATTATGGAAAAGAAAAAAAAATAAAATAAAAACCATTAGAACAAAGCAGAATTTCAAAGAATGATAGGAATTCAAAAATTGTTGTTATATTGCATATTGTTGTCATCAAAGTAGTTTTTCCGATTACCAGATGTAAGCATGTAAAACTGTTCAAAAAATTAAGCATTGACTATTATTGTCAATAAGATTTTCTCTTTTTTATTTCTTTTTCTCCTTTCTCACATCCCAGTTGTTCTTTCCTATGGAACAGTTTCCTTCCTTTCACAGCATCTATTGTACCTTTCAGATTTTATTTATTCTTTCAGGTTCTTACAGTAGGGAGAACATACAATGTTTCCCGATGTGAGTCTGATTTATTTCATGTATGAGAATAGTCTTTAGTTGCACCAATTGATCTAAAACAACTTAAAGTTTATCTTTCTTTATAGCTGAATAACACTCCATAGCATAAAAATACCACATCTCTTTTTATGCATTTCTCAGTTGAGGGCATTTGGATTATTTCCAAGATTTAGCAATAACAAATTATGCTGCTGTGTTTTCAATTCTTCAGGAAAAATACTCAGATGGAGGAAAAACTAAGTCAAATATGGCTTCTAATTCTAGATTTTTAGGAATCTCCAAGCTGATTTTCACAGCGGTTGTATCAGTTTACCCTCCCACCAATAGCGGGGGAGGGTTTCTTTTTCCCCACAGCCCCTCCAACATGTTATTGGTTGACTTCTTGACAATAGTGTTATTTTAATTGGCATTTCTTAAATGATCAACAATGAACTTTGATATTTTCTGAGGTGGCACTATGTGAAGCTGGGCAGCAGCAGTGAAATTTGGCTCCCTGTTAGCCATGTGATCAAAAGGGAAACAAGAGGAACTCTGGGAGGTACTGTGTTACTCAGCTGTGGTGTTTGGTAAATTAGGGATGTTAAGTGCATTTCACACTAAGACACATTCAGTTACAATGTTCTCCATATCTCCATACTCTTTCTCCTGGTCTAGATGGCTGGATGCAGTGAAGTGTCTCTCCCAAGTAGCCTTCATAAAGGGCTCTTTTTCACTGCATTGCAGTAACACCCTACTCATCACCTCGAAGGGTTATTCTAGCACCTGTTAAGCATGGGTTTCTGGCATGCTGAAACTTTCTCTCTTCTGAGATTTTGCTAAAGCCGTCAAGCAAACAAGAATCAAATTCAACTGAGCATATTGTTTTTAATGAATGGTTGGTGAAAAAGGAGAATTAAGTGACCTAAGCAAAGTTTAAGATTGGTTCTAGAGTTGATTGTTGTGCTTATCTGAAAGTAAGTGTATTTTGTAAAAGATAGCTTTTTATTTATTTCCTGAAGTTTTGTTGGAAGAGGTAGGGCCCAGGATCTTTTCTTACTTATTTATTTATCATACCAGGGATTGAACTCAGGATCTTGCATTTGCCAAGCAAAAGCTTAAGCCACTGAGCTATCACCCCAACATCCTCAGGATCCTTTCTTAAAATAGTATTAACTTCTTTTATTAACTTAGACTAGAAAGAAGTCTTAGGAGCTACACATTGAATGAAAGGGTTAGGGCAGAGATTTCTTCTGTAGGTTCCTTTTTTCCCCTCTCCAGCTTATACTTTAGGCAAGGAAGTTTCTGCACTATTTCTATTTAGGTGATGCCTACTTACAAGAGGATTTTAACCCCGAGTTTTGGAATTTCCCCTCATCCTGGGCACACCTTGAGCATAAGTTTTGTTGGCACTTCCAGTTTTAGATGGTCCCAAAGGAGCCTGGGTGTTTAATTAAAAGTTGTGCCTATGTATGAAAGTCTGTCAACCTGCATTCCGGGAAAACTCTCCATGGACTTACTCCTGAGGAATTCATGCAACCTTGACAATGGATCCCTTGTGCCATGAGATGTTGTTGGCAGCAGACATGTGGCAACGTGGTCAGTGTCTAGGAACTCTAAATCTCTTCTTAGCACACTTTGGAACAATTTAATGCTAAATCACACTTGATTTTCAATGGCTGCCATAGAAATACCTTGAAATTCAGTAATTTATATTGTGATTTCTGACAGATGACCCAAACCAGACTAAATAGTACAAAATACTAGTAAAAATATAGAGTATAAGGGTAATAATTCAAGTACAGCAAGAGTTAACACAGATGGTATGTATCATACTTTCTAGCACATTTCAGACTTCTGTTCTGGCCTGTGTCATGCAGGCCTCCCAAGAAGAGAAAGCTTTCCTTTCCCTCTTCTCTTTTATGTGGGTTTAGTGAAAGCATTCTTATTTCACATTAACCAGGCTATTAGAACGTGAGATGAGATGTTATTTCCTCATTAGTTGGGCTGCATCAGCATCATTGATAGCAGCTCTGTATTTTTATGTAAACAAATAAAGAAAGAAAATATAAAAAGATGATAAATATATTAGTTTTTAAAATGGGAAGAAATTCAAGAGATAAGTGGAGGGGAGAGGAAAAAGATAAAAAAGATGGAAGACAAGAAATTAAAAGAGGATATAAATATTATATACTGCAAACATGTTATGACAAAAAGGAATACCAAAACCAAATAATATCAATGATTATTTTAAAAATTACTGCACTAGGCCCAGCCAGTTGCTTAGTGGATTAACATGCCTGCAAGCAGGCTCAGAGGCCTAAGTTTCGATCCCTGGGCCTGCCATGCCAGCCCCACCCTTGGGGCACACTGAGACAGCAACTGAGATTGACCATGGTGGTATGTGCCTGTAGTCCCAGCTCTTAGGAGGCTGTAAACAGACTGATCACTATGAGTCCAATCTAGTAGTGAGACCCTGAATAATCTGTACAGACTCTTCCCTAAAATACCCCCCAAATTCCTGCTTTAAATATATATTCCAGTTTAAATTAGAAGATTCTTTAAAAGATAAAACTTTAAGTGCCTGCTGAGGCAGACACAGGGGTCAGGGGTTCGATTCCCAGACCTGCAGTGCTGCCCCCGCCCACAGGGTGCACCGAGACAGTGATTGAGACTGGGTGTGGTGGTACACACCTGTAATCTCCATGCTGGGGAGGCTGTAAACAGGAGGATCACTATTAGTCCGGTCTATAATGAGACCCTCTAGACCCTGTAGACCTGTACTAAATATAATAAATAAACAACAAAAATAAAAGAAAACATTTTAAAGTGAAGATTTATTTTGTTTTTCTCACCTCAAATTATCTAAAAATTAAAAATAAATTGTCTTGCAAGGAGTACAAATTCAAAGTATACAAATAAGCTATACAGAATAGCAATAGAGGTTGGATAGTGATTTAACAAACTTTACTTATTTTATAATTTTGAATAAAAAATTTTAGAAGATGTGGAGTTTTGTATTGATCACGTGACTAGATATGGGGATAAAGTGGAGGCCATTGGGATTTGTCCAGCAGCAGCTGACTACCAACCACTGCTGCAAGCTCAGGTCTGATGGAAGAGCCGTGTGGCAGGGACAAAGTAACAGAGGCACCAATGGATAGAAGGTTGTGAATCTGACCTTGTAATCAGTTTGAAAAAAATCAGTTAATTTTGTTTGCATCCTAAAGAAAATAAGAATATTATTTTGTAGCAATCTGTGCACATGTAATGTCTTTTTTATATTCTAAATGCAAGTATGCTATTTACCCCATACTGCACACTGATTATTTTATTATTATAAAATAAACATCAGATAAGGGGCCGGGGATATGGCTCAGTAGGATAAGTGCTTGATTGGCAAATGCAAGGATCTGCGTTCAATCCCTGGTTCTGCAAAAAAATAAATAAATAAATAAATAAATAAATAAAATCAACATCAGAGACAATAATTTCTTCACATATTACCTCATCTCTAAACAATACTTTATTTTATGGAACCAATATATTGAATTAAGAAATTACCAAAGTGCTGTACATTTACATTCCATATCTTCCTCCTATAAATTATATTTTAGCACACAGTCTTCATATATCTTGAAATACTCCTGTTAAGTATATACCTGGAATCAAGTAGTTGGACTACAACTGGTAAGCAAAGATATCTGCATTTAAAATTATATGAGATGCCCGCTACATGAGAGAATAGGAAACTATTCCTTCTTACCAAGAGTAATCAAGTTTGGTGACAATTCGTAGACAAATTTCTTTTGTGAGAAATCAGAACATGAGCTGAGAGGCTATGCAACCTAAATAAACTTGAAACTACACTCACTGAAGCCAGTAAGGACATTTCAGATGCCTTCTCACTAGTACCAACCCCTGATACAACTCTATATGATCAGGCTGTAAACTCCCATCTCTGTCCTGAATGGGAAAGCAGCAACTAACCTATGGGTTTGGTGTCTGAGATTTTCTGAGACTTACCTAGTGGACTGGCTTCTGCTTCAGCCCTTTTGGAATTCTTATGGGACCTGGTATAATCCAGTTGTCTGAGAGCAGTGACAACAAAAATTATAGTATGGATTGGAAGTTGCTATAACCCGGATCCTTTCTTCCAGACCCAAGGAAGAGATGGTGGAAAAGTACTCCAGGTTTCTCATGGGAGGGAGGAGTAGAAGCCCACATATTCAACTATCTTTTTCTCTTGAGGCTAGCAAGAGAACTGTCATTTTCCAGTTTTCATCAGACACTGGTGGGATTCCCATTTGGAGGTCAGTGAAATGATTTGAATTAGTATGTAGCTAGTTCCATGGCCCCTCCCCCTGATTCAGCAAAGTTTGAGCAAACAAATCCCCCATCTCATCTTCTTCTTGAGGAGGAAAAGAACTGTATAGAATATTCTTTCAGTGATCAAAATTTCTGAGGACTGCCCAAGGAACTACATGGGTTAGGCTTACTTAGCTTAGAGTGCCAACAGGGCCTTGTATAGTCTATATGTATTAGGGCCAATAAGAATCAGGGGACTACATTGTAAAAGGTTGGAGAGGCTTTTAGACTGTCTGGCTTTTGTATGAAGGATGTTCATGAGGACGAAGGAAGGTGGCTTTTTTATCTAATGTGCAAGACATTATGACAGGGTCAGTGAAAAGGAAAATGATAGGAAATATGCCTCCAAAAAAGAAATAAGATAAATCTACAGGAACTGATGCAAATGACATAGAATTATGTGATTTACCTGACAGAGAATTTAAGATAATCATCCTGAGGCTGAACACCAACATCAGTAAAACAATACACAAACAAAGCCAGAACCTCCACATAGGTAAAGAAATTATTAAAAAGCACCAAAGAGAGATTCTAGAGCCTAGGAGCACATAAATTAAACTGAAAGAAAATAATAGATGGTTTCACTGACTGACTATATGAAGGCAAAGAGAGGAAATGTGAACTTGAAGATGGATTATTGGAAACTATTGAGTCAGAGGAGTAAAAGAAAAAAAAAGAATAAAAAATTCAAGAGTCAAAAGGATTTATTAGGCACCATTAATATTATATACATTATGAGTTCCAGAAGAAAAATAAAGGAACAAAAAGCATAAAAGTATGACTGAAATCTTTCCATATCTATGGAACAGACAGCCAGTTCAATGAAGTATAAAAGCTTTGAATGAAATGAATTCAAAGAAATCTATCCAGAGACACATTATTTTAAAATAATCAAAATTAAAGACAGAATTTTGAAAGCAGCAGGGAAAGTAATTTGTTGTGTATAAGTGAACCATTCTGACCATAAATAGATTCCTTTACAGGCCAGAAAGGAGTGGAATGATGCATTAAAACCCTTGAAAGAACAAAATGTCTTCCAATCAAAAATATTATTACCAACAAAACTGTTCTCCAAGACTAAAGGAAAGGAAAAGACATAAAAATTGCCTTACAAGAAAGTCAAAATAAGTTCTTTCTTCCTTATGAATTTTATTGAGAAAGAAGAGCAATGAGACAGTTTCAAAACAAATTAGTAGGAAAGTTACAATAATTAATACATTGCATATTGTTGTCTTTGTAGTAGGTATTCACAGTACAAGACAGACATGATATCTTGTCTAAACACTATTAGTTAAAAACTTTCTTCTGATTGAACAAAGAGAAAGTAGCTATATAT
>NW_004524720.1:5238567-5242854 GCF_000260255.1 Octodon degus | reverse complement strand
TTTCACTACAAAATGGTCCTTCATTTATATCCCCTTTTTTGTTTACTTTTGCCAGAGATGGGTATTCCGTTACAATTATATATAGTAGGTGCATGGATCCAGCAAAGTAACATCCTGTAACTCAGGCGTTCCAATTTTACTGATCAGGGAGATTATGGGGCCACTGAGGAAATTGATCAATGATGTAGAGTGTGTCTAAGGAGAGTCACCTAGAGAGAAAACATTCTCTCAGGCTTTCACAGACAGCAAATTGGTCAAGCAATGGCTGTGACTCATCCACATGGCTGACACTGACAAAGGATCTACAAAGTATGGTACATGGTTTCAGGGTAAATCCTGAAGGTCTTTAACTGACCTTGTCAGAGACAATAGTTACATGTTTTGTTATATAGGTCTTGCTTTATCTTGGATTTAACCATTCAGCAGAAAACTATAAAAATATGGTATAAAAAGTAAAGCCATATTAATATGCTGAGCTGTAAAAGGCTCAAGTCAACAACTTCTGACATTGCCACTCATGTAGATAACCCACTACTGTTATAGACTACTGGACTATAATGGATTACTTTGCTGAATAAGTTCAACTTGAAACAAAAGATGTTGGGTCGGCCAATAGCTCCATGGATTAAAGTGCCTGCAAGCAGGTGCAGGAGCTGGTGTTTCCATTCCTGGGCCTGCTGTCCCCGGGACCCACTGAGATGGCAATTGAGACTGGGTGTGGTGGTGTGCCTATAATCCCATTACTTGGGAGGCTGTAAACAGGATGATCGTTATGAGTCTGATCTAGTAGTGAGACACTGAGCACACTGTAGACACTTCCCTAAAGTACAGAAGAAAAAGAAAGAAAGAAAGAAATCAAAGATGTTAAACAAAAGGACTTTGAAATAAAAAAGTACAAAACTCATCACTAAAAGGTAAATATGTGCAAAAACTAGGGTATAGTATTATGATGGTGATAGATAAATCACTTCTAATTTTATTTTATTTTATTTATTTATTTTTATTTTTTCTTAATTTTATTGAGAAACAAATAGCAATGAGACAGTTTCACAACCGATTAGTAGGACCGTTTCATTTAATACATTGCATATTGTTGTCCTCATAGTGGTTATTCATAGTATAAGATGCAGACATAATACCCTGTCCAAACACTATCAGTACAAATGTTTTTTCTCATTGAATTAAGAGAAAATAGCTGTAAATCTATTCTATTTTGTATATACAGATAAAAATGGTCCCTCACTTGTATCCCCCCTTTTTTGTTTATTTTTGTCAGAGATGGGTATTCCCTTGCCATTTAAATATTGTAGGTGCATGAATTTAGCAAAATAATCCAATATAGTCCAGTAGTCCATAATAGTGGGTTTTCTGTAGTACTGACAATCTTAAAAGTTGTTGACTTGAGCCTTTTACAGCTCAGCATATTGATATGGCTTTACTTTTTATACTTAATTTTTATATGTTTCTGCTGGATGGTTAAGTCCAAGATAAAGCAAGATCTATACAATAAGAAATGCAACTTTGTATCTGACAAGGTCAGTCAAATCCCCTCAGGATTTACCCTGAAACCCTGTACTGCAGTTTGTAGTTCCTTTGTCATTGTCAGCCATGTGGATAAGTTACAGCTATTGCTTGACCAATTTTCTCTCTGTGAAAGCCTAAGAGAATGATTTCCCTCCATGTGACACTCCTTATATACACTCTACATCATCCATCACTTTCCTCAGTGTCCGCATAATCTCCTTGATCAGTAAATTTGGGAAACAACTGAATTCCTGGATGTTACAGTACAGGTTCTCCTATGTCCTGAGTTCTCACTGACCTTGAAAGGCTAGGACCAAAATGTTGACTGTCCTTGCATCCCTTTCTTTTTTCTCTAATGTTTGATCTGCGAACTTAAGCTATTAACCCTCCAGAAGAGAAGCTCAATGATATTATTACCCTAAAACATAAGTAGTTGAGCTTAACCTCACTACCTGTCAGAATATCACACATCTTAGATATAACATAAAACAGATACTTTCCATCAAGTATTGACATGTTAAACTTCAAATCCCTACAGAATGTGAAGAAACAAAAAAAAAGAAAAGAGGAAAAAAAGTATTTAAAAACTAAGAATAAACAGTTACATATTTTTACCCAGAAATTTAAAAATTTAATCATATACAGCATTGTAGCAGGACAGTCCCATGACATTTTTTTCTTGTCTCTTGTTTTCAATTGATTACCCTTTTTTAAAAAGGAAACATTTACTAGAGAGACAGATGGCAGTAATTGGTATGACATGACAAGCAGTAAGTATTTAGAAGACCAGGATGACAGCCATTCCAAACATGACCCTAGTACTACACATTGCTATCTTCAGTGCAGTTGCTTAGTTCACAGGTTTCACCATACATAGTTACTCAGGGTGAGAATCCTACCAATTAGCTGCTAGTTTCAAAAATCTGCTGAAGATTCCCAGGATCATTTCCTTAACCATCTTGTGCATATAAATGTATGGCTTTGCCCCTGTCATGTTTCCCAACTTTTCTCCTTGGCTTATCTTCATTGTTTAATCCTTAAGCTCTCACTTTCCTTTTAATTGTATTATATCTTTCTATTTTAATTTCTTCTTTTGAGTTCTTACACTAGGGAGACTATAGGATATTTATACATGTGTGTCTCATCTATTTCACTTATGAGTATATCTTCAAGTGAAATCCACTTGAATATAAAGGCTTTGAGTTTATCATTCTTTATATCTGAGTAATAATCCATTGTATAAAAATACCACATCTTTTTCATTCATTGGTTGAGCTGGGTCTGGAGGGTTTCTGAAAGCACAGCAGAAGTTCTCACTCAGACACTGGGCCTGGGCTGGGTTTGTAGGGGTCCAGGGTTTGCAGGGGATCACGGAAGCTCTCCTATTCACTTGCAGGGCCTGGGCTTAGGCTGAGTCTAGAGGGGTCCTGAGAGCACAGTGGAAGTTCTCACTCACATGAAGGACCTGGGCCTGGAGGGGTTTGGAGGGTTCCCAAGAGCACAACTGAAGGTCTCACTCACATGCTGGGTTTGGGCTGGTTCCAGAGTTGTCCAGTGGATACAGGGGAGCGCGGAAACTCTCCCACACCCTCTCTGGGCCTGGGCTTTGGCTGTGTCTCCACTTCTAATTTTAGTATAAACTTCATAGATAAAAGAAATAACTACAACTAAAAACATGTCTGTATGCACACTAAAATGGATAAAAATTATGACATTAATAATATAAAATCTTAAAATCTTAGCCAGAAATTGTAAACATGTTGACCTAATGTGTTATTGAAACTAATGTCATATTAAAATAGACAAGTGTAGTAAGATATTGTATGTAATCCTCATAATGACAGCAAAGAAGATAGATAGACAAATATATGCTCACATGCCCATACACACAAGGAATCAAAACATACCAATATAAAACATTAATGAAACACTAAGAAAACTAATGAAGCCTGAGAGAACAAACAGAAAACAGTAGTGACAATCATTAATTTTTTCCCTATCCTTTTTACTAAATAAGCATATTAACATATGACACAGGCGACAACGCATACAGAGTATAATCTAACTGTGCACTACCTATAAGAAACTCACACACACTTTATTCAATGCCCAACATCAAAATAAATACCCAGAAAATATTTTTAGATATAATACTACACATAGATTGATAATAAAGGAGTAGAAAAAGGCATTGTAACACATTTTTATCAAAAAATAACTGAGGGGCTGGGATATAGCGCAGCAGCACTGTGCCTGCCTGGGAAGTGTGAAGTTTTGAGTTCAGTTTCTGGTACCAAAATCCAAAAACCAAAAAAAAAAAAAAAAGAAAGAAAGAAAGAAAGAAAGAAAGAAAGAAAGAAAGAAAGAAAGAAAAGAAAAGAAAAGAAAAGAAAAGTTAGGGTGGTTGTAGTTACAGCTGATGAAACAGACTCTAACTCAAAAATTCTTAAACAATACATGTAAGAAAATAAATACAATGAAAAATTGATTACCTTGCCAGGAAGATATAATTGCAAAAACATGCATTCAATATTGTAGCACCTAAATACATGAAACAAATGCTATTAGAATTGAAGGGAGGAATAGACAGCAACACAAAATTAAGAGCTTTTATTACCTCACTTTAATAATGAATAGAAAAACCAGATAGGAAATCAGCATTTCATAGTGCTTGCCTGGCAAGCACAAAGTCCTGAGTTCAATTTCTGCTACAGAGAGAGAGAGAGAGAGAGAGAGAGAGAGAGAGAGAGAGAGAGAGAGAGA
>NW_004524720.1:5231163-5238467 GCF_000260255.1 Octodon degus | reverse complement strand
GAGACAGAGAGAGAGAGACAGAGAGAGAGAGACAGAGAGAGAGAGACAGAGAGAGAGAGACAGAGAGAGAGAGAGAAGCACAGAGAGAAAGAAAAAAGAGAATCGGGGGAAAAAAACCAGCAGAAAATCAGCATCAACAAAATTAAAAAAAGGCAGACTGAGGAACGCTCTAGAGTGATGTACCCCCCCCCAGTCACATGAGGGCCATTGTGCACAATACCAGCAGAACCAGACTTTTCTTAAGTTCACATGGAATGCCTGGAACACATTATGCATTAGTAAATCACATTACATATTGGTTTAAGTTATGTATTAGTTAATATGCATTACTAGTTTAGGATATTGAAATCATAATAGATATCTTTTCTCAACCCAAGGAAAATTAAAATATATACAGAAATTAGTAGATTTTTGAATGACCAATGGATCAAGAAAACAATAAAAAGAAAATTCATAAAATTTTTTGAGTCTAGAAAATACTTAGCATGTCAAAACTTATGAATCAAACCCAGCATGTACATTTATAGTGATGGGCTGTATTTATAAGCTAAGAAAGCTCTCAATCTCATTTTACACTTCAAAAAACTAAAGATAGAAGAAAATAAGGCTACAGCAAGTGAAGGAAGGAAAGAATAATGATTAGAAAAAAAGAATAATGATTAGACCAGAAATAAACAAAACAATAGAAAACAAAAGAAAAAAATCAATTAAGCTGAGATGAGTTTTGATAATTTAAACAAAATTAAAAAATAAGATAATTTTCAAAAATCAAACAAAGGAGACATTATAATTGATGTAAAGAAATGAGTGTTAAGGCAACTCCCAAGAGACAGTGCCAGGAAGGGCTTCCAGAGGAGAGTGAGGCTTGAACTGAGAAAATGTTACAGAAAACATAACACACTTAAGTGCTAATATTTAGCCTACAGTTCTTTTCTGATTTTGTGCTCCACTTATTATTAATTCTTGCTTCATCATTTGAATGACAGAAAAGTGACAATGTAACCAACATGTACAGACCAAAGTGGGAGCAAGTTAATTCCAATTAATATTCAAGTGTTAAAACTAATTTTATCAAAACTCATTGTGATCCTCTATGCCTATAAAACCAGGACCCTGGAAGCAGAAGCAGGAGGATTCCCATAAGTTTGAAGGCAGTTTGTGCTTCATGCTGAGTTCAAGACCAACCTGTACATAGCAAGACTGTGTCAAAAACAACATCTCCCACAATTTTATTAAAGTTGCTCCCACTGCTTCCATAGTGTCCAGTCTCCAGTTCTGCTTTTTATTTTTAGTTTTATTTAATTCATTTTTTAAAAGAGTTCAGGCATCTTAGGAAGTTGTCTGTGCTGGTCTAAAACTCCTGTGCTCAAGGGAGCCTCCTGCCTCAGCCTCAAGTAGCTTTGAGTATAGGCATGTGTTACATGAACAAGTTGGTTTTGCTTTTTAAATGTCCTAACTTCTACCAAGTAAATAGGCCACCCAGTTAATAACTACTTCTTTCTGAATTTCTAAAACTGTCAAGGGAATAATCACAGTTATGCTCTTTCTTTAAGTTAATTTCTTCGTCCAAATGTTTGATTTCTTGGACTCCTCTGGCTACAATACTTCACTTTGAATTGTGTGCCTGAGTCACCAGGTGTTCCAAGGTACAACTACAAAGCGACTGCTGCCTGGCTTCTGAAATCTTGTGGCGACTTCCTGCTGTAAGTATTCCAGGGCCTTGTGTCTCCCTTAACTGGACCACTTTTTCCTTTGAATCCCCCGCACTTGCCACAAGTCAATTTAGATTTAGAAGAACAGGAACAACTTTTATAGATTCACTTCTGACACAGCTCCACAGACTTTCACTAATGGTTATGTTTAGTGCTCTTAAGTCTAGGTTAGGGCACCACTAAGGAAGTGTCTACTTTATTGGAAGGTGACCAAGTTGGAATCACCATTCTGCTTCTATCAAATGCCTCTGCATCCCTTCTTCTCACCTCCCACAAGCAGAATACTCAATAATGGGAGACTGGGACATACATGAAGGGTGGAATAGAAGAAACTGCCTCTGTCTGGGCCTCAGAACAGCCACGTATAAACGTTGCATAGGAAGAGTGAATTAAATATTTTCTAATATCCTCATGACTATAATCCAGGAATCCAGTCTTTTTAGTGTAGCCTTACAAGGAACACATAGAATACCAGAAAAAAATAATTTTACTCACAAGAAACAATGCTGTTTCTCCAATACTGTTTTCAGAATAACTTCTGAGTCACCAACCTCATCTGGGACTTCTCCTGTGCACCCCATTAAAATAAATAAAGCACTGCAGGAGATCCTGCTAGGGTCCCAGGACACAGTTCATGTACAGGAAAAGCCATGGGCCCAAGTCACTGTCCAGGGATGAAGGACAATGTCTGCAGATGTGGAGGCCCCTCTGAGTGGGAGACACAGGTACTCTGGGCCAGAGGCCACTAGTGCTGTTTCTGTCCCACAACCCAAGGAGCTCAGGCCAAGGTCTAGTGCCCTGCCTCTCTCTCAGCACCTATCCTGGGGGCTGGGGAGAAGAGGAGCCTGCTGGTGTAGGGTCCCTCGGCTCTGTCCTGATTTTCCATGTCTAGAGTGGGGACCAAGGTCAGCTCCCTGTTGCTCACAGAACTGCGCACAGCCACCAAGACACCACTACCACCACTGCCACGTCCACCGCTACTGGCTACCACTACTAGATACGTGCATGCACAGAGCACCATTGCCACAGTTAGATGTGATAATCGGCTTTCCATTATTGTAAGTAAAGACTGAAAAACGGGTTTTTTTGGTTCATGGGTTTGTAGATGTTGGTCCATGCTTGCTTGACCCTCTTCCTTTTGGCCCTGTGGCGACGCAGTCCCTCAAGGAGAGGTATGTGGTAGAGAAAAGCATTTAACTCATTCCACACTCGCTCTGAGGTCACACCCTCAGGGACTTCACTGCTCCCTCTAGATTCTACCTCTTCCTAAGGATCAGTTCTAGCCTTCCAATAACTCCATGGCTGGGGACCATGTCTTTAATGCATGCGACTTGGGATGACAGTTAGCCAAATCATGGATAGCATACCTCAAAATTCTTTTTCTTTTTTCTGTCAGGATTGAATTGTTTGAAATCATCTATTAAAAATTTTTAGTTTTTCAGATTTTTTTGTAAGAATTTCTTTACCTGTTGCTTCATCTGGGAAAGTTTCTCTTCTCCATTTCTTTGCCTTGAGAAAGCAAACCCTTGGCTCTCCTTATTCTCCTATTCGTGAGCCCCAGGGAATCACTGAGATCCTTTCAAAAGCTGTGCGATAAAGTTATTTGCATAGTAACACTATGATGCTATTTACTCCACTGTGCCTCTTTTCATTGATAGTACAAAATAAAGGTGGAGAAGACCTCAGGAGTCTAAATCGGGCCTCACCATCTTACTCTGCCCCAATATGTGTTCTCAGCAGGAAAGAGAAAGAACACTTTCTCTGGGCAGAGAACAACCTGGGAAAACTATTAATGGTAATACACACCAGCTCTTGGTTCTCTTTCTTTATAATTCTCTGCATGATGCAGCACATGGGCTGCACACCAGGTACAGTGGAGTCCCCAAGAAAAGCAAATGTGTAATTGAGGCAGTTGTGGGCTGGCTGGCTGCTTTGTGCACAAACACCTTTTTTCCTAAAAGAAAATGCTTGACAGATTAAATGCATATATTATCCATACATGGATATTTGGCAGACATTTTCTTGCAAATAGCAAATGAGCTTGTCACTTCAAGGAAAATAACTGATAGTTTTGCTGCTTGTGATAAAGTTTGAGCTTTTCAAGTGAAAATTGGAATTTTGAAAGTCTTGTGTCTACTACCATGATCTTCACAGCTCCCTCGTACTTCAAGATTTTTCTAACAAGAATCATGATGATATAAATGAACGTGATTTTAATATTACATAATAAAATGTGTTAACATTTGGAAGAGAGGCATAACTTAGTAAACTGATTGTTCCATTATATTTCAACACTGTGGATGATGCATGAGGTAAAATATGCTCTCACTGTTCAAGACCAAAGGATTCTGATATAACCAATGCAAAAACTTCTTCACTGACATGTTTCAGAATCCATGTCATAACTAACATTTAAGATCTACTACCTGTCAAGTTTTATTGCCAAAGAATATTAAAACCTCTCTGGATGACTGTCAAAATGCTATTTCTTGGTTTCTAACTACTCATCCATAGGATGGGGTCTAGAGTGGGTGCAGAAGCAGACATGTGATTTCGGCCGTTCCTGTTAACCCAGGAGTTTAACCCCAAAGCTTCTCGCTCAGTTTCTGTTAACTTAAACAACATGACTTTTCTTTTTTAAACACCACTCATGTTAACATGGTTGTTACTGGGTTTATTACTGCTATTTCTAAATAAGCTAATGAATATTTGAAGCATTTTCAAGGTTAATTTCTAATGCAGTAAATGCCAATTGCTGAAACTCATATAAACAAAAGTCCTCTTGCTTGGTTCCTTAAGACTGGAGCCAGATCCTGAGAAGACAAATTTGAGAAGCACAGCTGTATGAGTGAGCTGGGAGAACTAGAGAAGAAAGTTGTGGTGACCTTGCTTAAATCTAAAGTGGACATTATTATGTGTGTGGAGAAACAGGTTTTTTTTTCTTTCTTTTTTTTTTTTTTTTTTTTTTTTCTGTATTTAGGACAGGGTCAACAGGGTCTCACTAATCATTCTCCTGTTTTCAGCCTCCCAAGCTCTGGGATTACAGACATACACCACCATGCCCAATCTCTATTTCCTTCTCAGCACTTCCCGGGGGTGGGGCATAGAGGGGCAGGGAAGGGGATGGAGATAGGAGTCGGGGGAGGGATGCACAGAACACCCAGGATCCAACCCAGGCTGCTGTGCTCTGTCTAAGCAGCTGCTTTAGTCCACTGAGCTGTCTGTCCAACTGAGAAAGTGGTTTGAAATTGAGTTAAGCTTCAGAGCTACAGAGCCTGTGTCACTCACTCCATGAGAATGTGGGGCTCTAGAGGAAAGAAGGGAAGGAGGGGAGGGCCTAGGAAAGAACTGTGTGGTGCCCGCCCCACTGAGAACATGGCACAGGGGACTGGTCCTTACACTGTGGCTAGAAAAATGCAACTAGTGAGTGTTAACACAGAGATCTATATATTCAATTTTATAGTGATATAGTTATAATAGCAAGCTATGATGTCTATTGTATATATAATATCTCTATACAGGAGGCTGTAGACAGACTACAGAAAGACTGCAGCCTTGTGATTTAGGAGAATTAAGCTCACAGACAATGTAATGAGAGCATTCTCAGCTCCATGTTTTAGGGTGATCTCCATGATGTGGAAGTAGATGTGGCTTCAGCGCGAGTCTAAAGCAGTGTAAAGTTTCGGAGGTTACTGCAGGCCCTCAAATTAATCTCTACAGTCTTGCTACAGTACAAATAACCTTATTCCAAAATTAGGGATAATTTGTAAGAGAATAAAAATTAGTAGAAATCATTTAGAAATGATACAGAATTTACTAAACAGAATATAGGAATTCAATAATGGTTATTATAGTGCATTGCCTTCGGATTAGTTCTTCAGATTACCAGATACAAGCATGAAAAATTGTTCAAACTGAAAAGAAAAAAAAGCATTAATTACTCTTTTCAGTAGATCAGTAGAAATCAACAGTACAAATATCCAAGCTTTCCTTTCATAAATATATAAATACATATTTTATAAATACATATTTCTCTCTCTCTCCCTCTCCCTCCACCTCTGTCTCTCTTTCTCTTTCCTTTCTCCTTCCCTCATGTAAGTTGTTCCTTCCCTTTGAACAGTTGCTTTCTGAAAGATACAACAGATAAAAATTTTATATCATATATGATTCCAACTCCTTGATTTCCATATTCTATTCTATTTCTTCTTCTGTTACTTTTCTCCTTCTAATCTGTTTTGAGTACTCAACTTTGTACTGGTTCCTTAATTCCTTTTGTTGAATAAGGCAGTATACAAATAATATAATTAAAAAAAATTTGTGGTGCACAGTAACAAAATATTTTTCAGAAGTGCAAGAAGTAAAGTCTTTCCTTATTGCTATTAATACCTGTTTGCCATACACAATGATTACACTTACAATGGGGAGTTTGTACATGGAGATAATCTACTTTAACCCTTTCTTGTCCCCTTCCACTCTCATGTTTCCCTGTTCCCTCCAACTCTCAGCTCTCTTTCTATTTACAAAAGCTCTCTTTTCATTTTTTTCTTCAATTCTTTTTTTAAATCCCCCTTCCCTTCTTTACTAGCTTCTTTCTTTGTCTTTTGTTCACTTTCTATTTAAAAAATGTCTTCCTAATACTCACTATCTTTTATTTTTGTTTAATTATATTTTTGGATTCTCATGTAAAAGAAGACATTCAATATTTAAGCTTGTGTATCTCATTTATTTTAATTAACATCAGTCTTGTAAATGAATTTATTTTGAACTCGAATCAAGGATATGTAACCCTCTTTATTTGCTTGACATATTTTACATATTCCTTCTTTGTCATTGAAAATATTCTAGCTTTTATATTTTACTCCAATAATAAAAAAGATAAAATTATAAAAAGAAGAAAACATAAGTGACTTTTTATATGGAAATGATGAATTTGGTAACCCAGAAAAAAATCTATGAGTGACTCATGTTTACAAATCAGCTGTTGTGAGGGCCGGCAGTATAGCTCAGTGGATTAAGCACTTGCTTAGGTAAGCGCAGGGGCCAGGGTTTGATCCCTGGCTCTGCATGCCATGGCTGCCCTGCCCCCAGGTGCGCTGAGCCTGCGATGGAGTCCGGGCATGGTGGCTCCTGCCTGTAATCCCAGCATTAGGGAGGTAGAAATCAGAAGGATCACTACGAGTCTGCGCTGTGTAGTGAGACCCTGCACACACACACACACACACACACACACACACACACACACACACACACGCACCCTACACACATCCCTAAAAAAACCCCTAAAAATAAAAAAGAAAACAAATCAGCTGTTGTGAATTAAACTCATTTGGCCACATATTTAATATTGAACTGAATGCAGGAGTTCAAAAGGAAGCCTGAGTAAAAGGCCAAGCTTATTACACAAGTGGTGCTTACTTTTTTAATTTCTTATTTTTCTTGCTTCCCCATTGAGATGACCAAGATGATGTGACAGTGTTCATGTGGGAAAATTATGAACCACTAGAAAAAGACATGAGCCACTGAGAATGATTTTGAATTCTTTTCAGGAAAGAGACCAGAAATCATAGTTAAAATCTGGTCTGATATATATAT
>NW_004524720.1:5226649-5231063 GCF_000260255.1 Octodon degus | reverse complement strand
TACATATATATATAATTGTTAATTCATATAACTCACTGAATTTGAAATTTTACACTAAAGTGCACTTTCACATAAAATTTTCATATTTAAAATCTCATTTGCAATTTTGCTTTCTTCAGTGAAATTGTGCACCAAATGAACCTCTAGTACTAGATGTCTGAGGAACTTGCACACTCATTTCCACTGGTGCAGTTGCACCAATCTACACTCCCCCAACATAGGAGAAGGGCTCCTCTTACCCACACTCCTGCTAGCACTTGTTATTGGTTGATTTGCTCACAACAGCCATTATTTCCAGAGTGGGAAGGACTCTCAGCATTGTTTTAATTTACATCTCTCAAATGATCAGTAATGTTGAGTATTTTTCGTGTATTTTTTTTTTTTTTTGCAATTTCTACATCTTTTAAGAAGTATATATTTATTTTGATTCCCATTTTGGGTTGGGTCTTTAAATTTGTTTGTGGGGATCTTATTTCTCTTGGTATTTTCCCAAGAGAATTAAAAGCATCATACCACTGTGATATATGCACATCCATGTTAATAGAAGCACAGTTAGTAATAGATAAATCTTTGAAATAATTCTAAGGCTCATCAATCAATGAATGGATAAAAAGATCTGAGATTTTTTTTTATACAATGGAATATACTACTTATCCATAAAGAAAGACAAGCTTGAGACACTTACAGCTAAATGTGTGGACACCGAGATCATATTCTTAAGTGAAATAAAGCAGATACATATATGTAGTTAACACATTGTCTCCCTCTGTGAGAAAATGAAATGGTAAGTAAGAACCAAAGTGTATAATAGATATTGTGAAAAATGAAGTAATTGTTCAAAAGGAAAGGGAATTGGAGCAGTGGGGGGGGAGCAGAAAATGAGAAAAAAAAGAATAAATTGGAAATCTTTGTAAATAAGGAGGGGAAGAGGATTAGAAGAGAAGGAAAAAGAATGAGAAAATAAAAAGAGGAACTAAGATGTACCACGTACAGGCTAATTTCCTATAATGAATGTGATCATCATGTATACCTAAACTATACCAATAAACTGAGTCAAAGAAATTGTGGGATGCATAGGAAATTGTATGTTGGGCAGTGTTTTTTAGAGAGCAGCAAGTTTTTCCAGCACCATGTATTAAAGATGATACCTTTTTTTAAGTAAATATATTTGGCCCCTTTGTCAAAGATCAGGTAGCTGAATGTGTTTATAATTGTGTCTGCACCTGCTGACATTGATCCTCAGGTCTGACTTTTTTGCCAGTGCCATGCTGATTTTTTTCAAGTAGCTTTGTAGTATAATTTCAAGTCAGGAATTGTTGATGCCTCCGGCTTTCCTTGTTGCTCAAGATTGGTTTTTCTTTTCTAGGTCTCTTCTGGTTCTAGATTTATTATTTTATTTTATTTTATTTTATTTTATTTTTGTGGCTGGCTCAGCCTGCCCAGGGGGCGGGGCTGGCATGGCCTGTGGTACCAGGGATTGAACCATGGTCCCTGCACTTACCTAAGCTTGCTTAAGCAGGTGCTTTAGACCACTGAACTTTCTCATTGCCCCTTCTAGATATATTTTAGGATTTTTTTTTCTAGATCTATGAGATACAATAATGGTATTTTAATTGGGATTGCATTGAATCTGTAAAATAATTTTGGGAATATGGCCATTTTCACAATGTTGATTATTCCTATCTATGAGCAAAGGATGTGTTTTTATTTTCTAAAATCCTCTTTGACTCTTTTTGCAGAGTACTATATTTTCATGGTATACATCTTTTCCTTCCTTTGTGAGACTGATTCCTAAGTATTTTATTTCTTTGGATGTTATTGCAAAAGGTGTGGTGTTCCTAATTTGTCTTTCCATGAATTTGTTGTGTAAAAAATGCTATTATGTTTTAGTGATGATTTTGTATCCTATTGGGCTGCTGAATTTGGTTGTTAAATACACAAGTCTCTCGGTGGAGTTTTTGGGATCTTCTATGTAGAGTATCATGTCATCTACAAATAATGATAATTTCATTCCAATCATTATTCATTTTGTCTGGCTAATGTAATTATATTGAATAGGTGTGATGATAGTGGGCATCCTTGTCTTGTTCCTGAGTTTAAAGTGAGAGCTTTCAGTTTTTGTCCATTTGGTGTGACATTGGCTATTGGTTTGTCATAGATGGTTTTTATCAGGTAGAGGTAAATACCATTTATTCCAATTTTCTGTAGGGTTTTTATATGAATGATTGTTGGACTTTGTCAAATGCTTTTTCTGAATCTATTAAGATGATAAGGTGATTTTTGTCTTTTCTCAGTTGATGTGGTATATTACATTTACTGATTTTCATATAGTAAGCTACACCTACATTCCTAAGCTGAATCCCTCTTAGTTGTGATGTATAATCTTCTTGATGATTTGCTGTATTCTATTTGCTAGCATTTTACTGAGGATTTTTTGCATCTATGTTCATTAGGGAGACTGGCCTATAGTTCTTTTTTTGGCTAGGTCTTTCTCTGATTTTAGTATCAGATTAATACTTGGCTCCAGGAATGAGTTAAGGAGAATTGCTTCCCTTTCAATTTCATTGAAAAGTTTGAGCAGTGTTTGAATTAGATCTTCTCTAATTTCCTTGTAGAATTCAGCTGAGAATCTATCAGAATCAGGGTTTTTCTTTGTTGTTAAGGTTTTTTTTTTTCTACATTTTAAGTTTCCTTGACTGATATTGGGTTATCCAGAATTTTTGTTTCTTCTTGATTCAGCTTTGGTAATTCAGACGTACCTAGGTATCCATTCTTTTCTCCTGTTTTCCATCCTGTCAGAGTAAAGATTTTAAAAGTAGGTACTGATGAACTTCTGAATTTCTGTAGGATCTGTGCTGATTTTGTCCTTTTCATTCCTTATTGCTTAAATTTGAATATTTTTCTCTTCTTATTTCAATAAATTTGGCTAGGGGTTTATCAATTTTGTTTATTCTGTCAAAGAGCTAACTCTTCAGTTGATAATTATTTGTGTGGCTTTGTGTCCATTGCATTAATATTTGTTCTGAACTTTATAATTTCCGGCCTTCTTTGGGCTTTGGATTTGACTGGTGTTTCTTTTTCAGGGAACTTGACATGCAGCATGAGGTTATTTGGGATCATTCAGCTTTCCTGATGGAAAAATTAACTGCTATAAATTTCCCTCTTCAGACTGTTTTCATTGCATCCTTCAGGTTCTGGTAAGTTGTATATGTATTTTCTTTGGATTATGAAAATTGTTTAACTTCTTCTTTAATTTCATCTGTGACTCATTGGTTATTCAGAAGAGTGTTATTATTTTCCATGTGTTTATGGAGTTTTTAAATCTTTTATCAATAATTTCTATTTTCATTGCACTACAATCAAGTAATATGTATGGAACAATTTCAATTCTTTTGCATTTATTTAAGCATGCTCTATGTGATAGTATATGGTTTATTTTGGAAAACGTCCCATGTGCAGCTGAGAACAATGTGTATTCTAATGCTGGATGGAACACTCTGTAAAGTTCTCCTAAGTCCATTTCTTCACAAGTTTGGTTCGTTCTTTCTTTGCTGAGTTTTTGTCTGGTTGACCTATCTTTTGGAGATAAGGGTGTGTTAAGGTCTCCTGTTAAAATTGTGGTATTGGATATTAGATTTTTCATGTCCATTAAGATTTGCTTTATATAGTTGGGTGCTTTTGCATTTGGAACATATATATTTATGATTGTTATCTCTTTCTCTTGCAGCTTTATCTATGTAGTGACTTTATCTCTTTTGATCATTCTTGAAGTTTACATTGTCTGCAGTCAGCATAGCTACCCATGCTTTTTTTTGTGGGTTCCTGTCAAATGGAGTATTGTTTTCCATCCTTTGACTTTCAGCCTATGTACTTTGTTTCAAGTTAAATGTGTCTCTCGTATACACCATAGTTGGGTTTTGTTTCTTGATCCACTCTGCCAGCCTTTTTCTTTTGATTGGTGAATTGAGGTCATTTATATTAATGGTTATTACTGATATGTACTGAATTGTCTTTGTCAAGTTACACTAATGCTGTTGGTTCCCTACTTTAACCCTCGTTTGATTTCTACTCCTCTTTGGTGGTTTCTTTCTAGTGTTGTTTTTGGAACTGTGGCCATTTTTATTTCTTCCTAGAATATCTTTCAGTACTCTTTGTAGGGGTGGTTTGGTGGTAATGAATTTCTTCAATCATTCTTTGTAATAAAAATGTCTTATTTCTCTATTAAATTTGATAGTGTTGCAAGTACATCAATGTGTGTTGAAAGTTACTTGCTTTCCAGACCTGAAATATTTTACTCTAACCTCTTCTTGTTTTGATGGTTTGTGTTGAGAAATCTGCCATGATTCTGATGTGCTTTCCATTATAGTTGAACTGTTTTGTTCTCTCTCTCTCTCTCTCTCTCTCTCTCTCTCTC
>NW_004524720.1:5181894-5226549 GCF_000260255.1 Octodon degus | reverse complement strand
TTTTTTTTTTGCGGAACCGGGGATTGAACTCAGGCCCTTGCGCTTGCCAGGGAAGCGCTTATTCCACTGAACCATCTCCCCAGTCCCCTCTCAGCTTTTAATATTCTGTTCTTTCACTGAATTTCTAGTACTTGATTATTATGTGTCTCTGGATATATATTTGTTCTGTCTAATTGGAGTTCTATATACCTCATTTATCTGTATATCAGATCTTTTCTCTTGCTTGGATAATTTTTGCTACTATTTCTGCAGATTGCTTTTTATGCCATTTGTGTTGACTCTAGCTATTTCATTCACACCTATCAGTCTTATTTTGTTTTACTTTATATTATCTTGCAGCTGTTGAATTGTTATTACCTTGTTCCTATTTTTAAAAGACCTTTCCTTTCAGATCAATAGCTGCAATGCTATCTTCAAGATCTGAGTGTCTATTTTCAGTTTTGTTCAAGTGGTCTTGCAAGCTGTTAATGGAATTCTTAATTTTCCAGGTATCTGTTTTACACATTCTGTTTTCCTGCATTGTTTGTTCAATGTTTCCATCATTTTTCTTTGTTCCTCTATTTTTTATCCATGCCTTTTTTTCAGATATTCTGAGAAACTCTTTCATGATTTTTGACATTTCTTTTTTAACCTGAGAGGTTATTTCTGATATAATTTCTTCTGTAGCTTGATGGAGTTGGTTCTTTGTTTCAGGTGCTATCACTGCAAAACTTTCAGGCATGCTACTTGCAAGTTCTTCTATGTCCTTGTGTCCTGGACTTATTCTGTGTGCGTTGGAGGTCTGAGCTTGCCTTTTGCTCCTTCATTTTGACAGTTTTTAAGCTCCCAAGGTTCACCCAGGGTCAGCAGAGTCAATAGAGGAGCAGGACCTGCTGACCCCTGTATCTTATCTATATGCTCCATATTGTGAAAAGAGCTGATGGTTTCCAGTCCCTGGATTGCTAAGATTGCCTTTTTATAAGGCAAATTTGTACACTGTTGCCTAACTTTTGCTATCCTATACTTGCTTCTACTACAAAGAAATATAAAAAAATCTTTTTTTCTTTAAAAAAGAGTATTTTAATCTCATTTACAAGTTAAATATCAAGTCAAAATGAGACAAAATTCTTCATAATTTTACAAATATTGTAAAACCTGAGTTGTTAGTAGTATAAAGGTACTAATTGTAACTACCTCATTAATGGGCTTAAATAATTTTTTAAGAGTTATGTAGTATTATAAAAAACATCATTGTTAGCATAGTAGTTTTCTTGAGAAATTCTTTCACATGAAAGATAATTAGAATATTCAGACACTAACTACATAGTATAATTTAAAAAATAATTAATGTCATCTTCTTTAGAAAATGTGAATCACAGGATTTAACTGGTGGAATAACTATGAATTAGTCTTTAACTTACTTTCTCCCCTCCTTCCCTCTTTTTTCCCTTTTACTGTTTCTCCCTTTTCCTTCCTTCTTTTTTCTTTCTTTTTTGAGCTTCTATAAGATATTACTGGTTTTGTTGTTTCCAAGGTGGTTTAGCTAATGTCAAACTTTACAAAATTTTTTTGAGATAATTATACTAAATTGTACTGTGCTGGAAAAAACAATCCTATTTCTATAATTCCTAAAAACTGTTTTCAATTAACATACTATTATAAAAATCTAGACTTTAAGAAGACATCTATGTGATATTGTATTTTATTAATTTATTCAACTTTATTAGGAAGACAAATTAAGTTTTCATACATTAAGAGTGTACTGATATTAACTTTTTTTTTGTATTTTAGGGAAGGATCTACAGGGTGTTCAGGGTCTCACTACTAGATTGGACGCATAGTGATCCACCTGTTTACAGCCCTCCAAGAGCTGGGATTACAGGTGCATTCCACCACACCCAGCCTGATTTGCTGTGTTAGCTTTACCCAGGGTCGGGGCCAGCATGGCAGGCCTGGGGATCAAACCGCCAGCCCCTGTGCCTCTTGCAGGCACTTTAATCCACTGGGCTATTTGGCTGGCCCTCTGATATTAACTTTTAATGTATGCCCTAGCCCTCCAAAGTTACTCCAGATTAAACATGGCCATAATTCTTTTATATTGAAGTTTTTGATTGGTTTTATCCAAATCTTTGTTTCACAGGTCTGAATGGAAATATTGTGCAAAAATTACAGAAAATAGCAGCTGCAGATCTGTTGTCAAATTCTTAATACTGATATATATGTGGATTGGTCCCCTTAAGTACAAAAGTTCACAATTCAGGGCAAACAGGTGAGGCTGGACAGTGAAGCCTTTATTGCTGAGTTCATCACTTTCTGGAGACTTAGACAGGTTGCCAAGAGAATCAAAACATGTCACTTTATCTTTCAATAGAATTTTATTACAGATACCAAATTGTGTTAATTATGTGCTATAAGTGTTGTCTTGTAGGGTAGCCAGATATTGGTATTTTAAATATGAATTTTCACATTTCTGTTTATCTTCTTTAGTTGATATAATTGTTTAACAAGTTGCCTCAGTGATGTCAAAGGATGAGTGTAGTTGTTACCACCTAGTACTATATTGAGATTTTAGAAATTTTAATAAATCAGACCCTCTTACCCTTCAGTTAAAAGCCACATGGCCTGAGATGGAGTGTAGGTGGTTGTAGTTTAAAGCTGGAAAGAGAAAATAAGTCTTTGCTGTATTTCAACAACAGGCTTTTCCAACTTCTGGACCTCCCAGCCTGAATTTCCTCTCCACAACATGTGCCACTGAGTTGTCAAAACCTCTTCAGGTCCCATTTAGGAGTAGAGCCAGCTGGCTACGTAGTTGCTGGGCAGAAGAGCCCAAGCTGGGCATAGCCTGTCTCTCTGCCCAGACTCTATTTGCTCACTTGATTCCTTGAGATGTCTAAGGGTAGACACAGAGCAAGCTATGTCTAGGAAAACCTTTCCTGGGGCTGATCAGACCCTGAGGTACCTGAGGAAGGAATAGCATGGAATAAAGAAAAAGACAATATTTGAGGTATTCAAGCAGGAGAAACCTTCTCTCAGTGGACAGGCTCACCACTCTGTGTGTTGAGCCACTTTTATTAGCAAGTAAGAAACACAGGCAAAGGGGTAGTGTACTTTTCATGAAATAGTAACTGCAATCATGGGAAACAATTTAATTTAATTTAGTACTTTTTATATCAATGTGCCTACATCTTTAGATTGTCCTCAGCAGATGTTAGGTTGCCTTAGGAGTGGTCCAGTCACAAGCCTTCTCTGCGCAGCCGAGCAGCATGTGGACTTCTTCCTGCGTCTCTGTTCTTAGAGCAGGCCTCGGAGGTAGGGAGCCCAGCACATGCCTGGCCCCCAGCATAGTAAAATACTATTTCATATCACTTAGTCCTCAACAAATGTCTTTTCTTACAGCCAGAGGGATAGAAAAGACATTTCCTAATAGAGTACTCCTGGAATTTTCTTTATGTGCCTCCATTTCATCCCAGAATTATTTCTACCATGGGAAAATCATTTATAAACAGTTAATGCAATCTCTAATCTTAATTAAAGTGTATAAAACTGTCGATTAGAGAGGATGAGACAAAAAATAATCTATTTTCCTACAAGTGAATTAATATTGTATCAAACAAAGGCAAAGAAATTTGGCATATTAGTTAGCTTCTGGTAAAATATTTGTGAAGTGTTTTATCTAAGTCTAAGATACTAATTGCTATTGTGGAGGGGCCTCCAGGGAGCAGGGTGTTACCTTTAGGGAACCACTGCCCCATGCTTCCTCCCCTGAGACAGGAAATCACTTTCTTGAAGTGATATGCCCTCTTACTCAGTCAATGACATTAAAATTAATGCAAAACAGCTGACCTTCCCATTCTGCAACTTCTGTAACAAAGCACCAATGCTGGTGGATACACTGTTATCAGATTTGCCAGTTCTTAACTCCTGTTTCAAGAGGATCCTAACATAAGAATCAAAAAAGTGTTCAGAGATAGTGAATAAAACAACAGTTTTCAGGGGTGGAAGTGAAAATGGTGAGACATTAAATTATATTAAATATAATATAATTTCAAGGATACAAAGCAGTAAATATGTAGAGAAGTTTACAATGTGCAACATGAGGACTACAGTTAACAATTGTGCAATGTGTTGGGGGTTTTTGCCAAATGGGTAGAGATTAGTCACTTGCTACCAAACATAAGTAACTGCGTGAGATGATGGATATGGTAATTTAGTTTACTCCAGTACACCACTTTACTATATGTATTCCATAATAGGTGTAATACATTCTATAATATCACCTTGTACAGTGGAAAATATACAATTTAAAACTACACTAATGATTGCTCATTAATAGCCTACAATGTGCAAAATACTATGTTGAGCTCATTATCTTCACTAATTTATTACTCCAACTGAGGTTGAAATAAGCTATTCAGATATACATAGTTTATAAGTAACACAATCGGCATTTAAACTCGAGCTTATTCTATATGGCATGCTCACTTCACTACTATAAAGAAAAGAGGGATGATTTCATATCAGTGTTAACTGTTTACGCTCATTTACTGCTTACGTGAAAAGCTAAAGGTAAAGAAATCATGTTTTCTGCTATGAAAAATGAAGAATTTTAATGTCGTCTAGGAAAAGTACTTTCATCTCATTGTGCCAACTTTTCTAATTTTTTAAATAATTCTTTTACTAATGACGTTTATAATTTAGAGATTTTTATCAAATTTTGGTGTTTTTAGATAGCTTGATGCCACTTTATTTTCGTGGCATGCGTTTTAAGGAACAGATTTGTTTTTCATGCTGTCTATTTTGCTCAGTTTTTATTTTAATAGTCTGTAGCACATAATGAACACATGGCTCATGGGCAGTTGCTACATGCACACAGCATAGGTCACTTCTCTGTTTCTCCTCTCATCTCTCCTTCCCCACTTCCTCCATTTCTTGGACCTCCCTCATTTGCTAAAGATCTGTCTCTGTACTTTCCAGTATCCATCTTTGTTTTGCTCTTTATTTGTATTTTGATTTCTCCTACAAAAGAAGCCATGTGACTTTTAAATTTGTGTGTTAACACCACAAGAAGATGGAGAAATGTCTTCATGATCCTAAAGGAGGGGTTGATCGACCTAATATTCTGTATCCCATGAAATCTCAAGTATGTAAGAAAATGTAAAGGTAAGTTAAGAAGAATTATCTCAGGTTGGCATTTACCAGTTAACCTAAATCCAAGTAGAATGCAATGAAGAACAAGTGCTTCAGTACATGCTTTAATTAAAAATTTACAAGATTTTACTGGTACAGTGAAGCAATGAATGCTATGTATGCAAACAACACAGTAAATTCCATAAATATATATAATTAATAAAAATGAATATAATAGTATTTATTTACTTCTTGTTTAGTATGGGGTCTCACTACACAGCTCAGTCTCATAGTGATCCTCCTCTCTCAGCCTTCCCACCACTGGGATTACAGGTATGCACCACCATGTCTGATTTCGGTGACTGGCTTTGCAGGCACAGCATGCAGTACTGAGGATTGAACCTGGGTCCTGGCATTTACCATCCAGGTGCTTAGACTGCTGAGTTCTCTCCCCAGCTAATAAAATGAATATAAAAACTAGATTTTTGACTTTTTCATCACTAAATCCAAGCCTTGTCAGCACACACATAGCTTTTTACGTGTGCGTGCCACACGGTCTACCTCTTTCATGAGACAATCACCCTCTTCACTCTGCATCTTATCTCTCCTTCTGCAAGGTCTGCTTCCACAAGACCCCCATTCTGCATCATATGCAGTTTTCCCTCCAAACTGCCCCTTCATGTCAACCTCTACACATGCTCATGGACAACCTCGAGCAAGCCAGCTTCAATCCCACTTTCTCCAAACCTGTTCTCATGATGTTCACTTTCCTCTTATAGTTACTTGTACAGAAGGATGTCTATAGTTTTGTCTCCACTTCTCACTTTCATCATATAGCATCTATTACACCCAGGCCTAGTATGTGAGTGAGACCGCCTGGGGCCTGCTGGATCTTCATTTGACCCACAGCCCAAGCCCAGCATGTAAGTGAGACCACCCAGGGCCCTCCAGGTCCTCATTTGATGCAGGAATGGGGTACAGGCCTGGTGTGGAACCCTGCAGCAGAAGTCCCTGCAGAGAGGCTAGAGGTAAGGCCCATCCAGCTGATCAAGGAGCAAAACATCTTGTCACAGTGGCACAGAGGGTTCACTTTCAAGGGATGCAGCAGGAAGAAGTAGAGCCCAGCAGCCAGACCAAAGCCACACCCATCTGAACATGTTTGAACTTGGTAGATCCAGACCTGGTACTAAGGTAATAATTTTACCTAAGCTGTACATCAAAGGTCAGAAGAGTGCTATACAAAATGACAAGCAGGAGGAGTGAAATTCATTCTCAGAGCTTGAGCCACCCAGAACAAATACAGGAGATACTAGCATAGAAGAAATTGGAAATCACAAACCTGAGATCTCGGAAATAATAGTGTCTGAAGAAAAGAAACAACTGCGAAAGGTATTAGGAAATCAGATCAGAAATAATTTCTGAAGTAAAAAACAAATGATAACTATAATGAAAGAAGTACTAAGTGCTTCTAAAGAAGACACTGATAAAAAAATTGAGGCAAAGAAAAAATGTTGGAATACTTCAATGAGCAAATAAGAAAGAAATAGAATTCATGAAGCAGATTCAATGTGTTATAAAGGAAATTAAAACCTCAATCATAAACTAGAAAAACTGTTTGAATGAAAATGAAAATAGACTTTCAGACCATAAAGACATCATTGCAGCTAGTGAAAAGGTAAGAAAAGATCTCTTAAAAACAACTAGGATGCAGGAAAAAATAATTCAACATCTGCAAAATGATGCAGAGATGAACAACATAAGACTAATAGGCATCAATGAGAAAAAAAGAGTCAATGCAAATAATATAAAAATAATATGGACAGAAGTAGTAGCAGAAAACTTCCCAAATATGAGGGAACAGTCTGTCATTCAATAACCGAAGCATATAAAACTCCAAATAACATCAACCCAATTAAAAATACACCCAGACCTTTAATAATCAAGATCCCAGAAATTCAATACAGGAACAGACTACTAAAAGCTGCTAAAGAAAAGAAACAGATCACATTTAAAAAAAACTCATCAGAATAATTGCAGATTTCTCTTCACAAACTATCAAGTCAAGCAGAGTATGGAGCAAAGCACTGCAAGTTTTGCAAGAAAACAAGTTCCAACCCAGACTAATACACCCTGCAAGATTCTCTTTCAAGTACAATTGAGAAGGGAAATACTTCTATGACAAAGAACAACTAAAGAATTTCATGATGACAAAGCCAAGCCTACACAGACTACTAAAAGATATTCTAAAGAGGGATCAAAATGATCACAACTCCATAAATGAAAATGGAAAGAGCCCACTAGAAAGGGAAAATAGTTAAACACAGGCAAATAAGAGGTATACAAAAGCAATCTTTTAGTTATTCTTTTGTGTGCAGCAGCAACACATTTCCATCAGTATACTCAACAAATGGACTTCTCCCACACCCTATGGGTCATGATTCTATCCAAGTCTACAGGGTAGATATCAATGAAATAGCAGTAGATCAGTCCCAGAAGTGACACCTGGCCAACAATAAGCGTCATGGACACTGTCCATGTCCACAACATAGTAGAACTTTGTGCTATATCATATCCCCACAGTGTTAGAAGTGCTGGTCATATATTTGCCATCCCAATATTTATCTTTTTTTTTTTTTTTTTTTGGTGGAACCGGGGATTGAACTCAGGCCCTTGCACTTGCCAGGGAAGTGCTTATTCCACTGAGCCATCTTCCCGGCCCCCTCCAATATTTATCTTCTGTTTTATTCTTAGTAATTCTTTACTATCATGAAAACTTTTTCTTAGTTCAATTGTTTTGAAGTATTTAATTTTCTAATTAATATTTAATATTCTAGATTTTGTTTAATTTGAATTTTTGTTTTAAGATTTATACTGTATCTTTGACTTATAATCTACTCAAAAGACATGGTATGGTATTTTCTTCTAGTATTAGAAACTTTGAAAGTATATTTCCATTTTCCAGACTTTATATTACTTCCTTGTCTTTTATACACACACACATGCACACGCGCACACACACACACACATATATGAAAAATACGTATATAACCCGACATAAGATTGATAGATACTGTTGTGCAAAAATCTTCAATGACCTTTTAAATGGTTTCATCTAATATATTTTACATAATCCTGCATAACTATCATTTTAAGAGCTCTTTATTCTTTATCCAGGCCCATACAGTAACTTCTCTTGCCTCTGGATTATTCTCTTTGCTGTTTCCTATATGCTACAGCATTAGAATATTTTGAGTTTGTATAAGTGGAAAATATTTTACTTTTAGTTTTCAAAGGTATGTTTTCTAAGTATAAAATTCAATGAAGACCTTTTTTTTTCCTTCAGTCCTTTGAATTAGTATAATTTCTTACAAATTTAGTCTTTCTTTTCTTTCTAATGTGGAATAAGATGCTATTTAATTTTGTTTTTCCATAGCTAATACTTTTATGTGTGTGCTTTAATTATTTTTTCTTTAAAAATAAGTTTTGGACAATTGCATTTTTGTGTATCTTGGTATGATTTTACTCAAATTTCATGTGCAAAAGGTTCATTTTTCTTGAAAAAGTGGTATCATAATTTCAACTAAATTCAGAAATTTTACATCTTTAAATATTTATTGCCTACACCTTTCTACTTTAAGAATTCTAATCATAGGAATATAAGTTTCTTGATTTTGGCACAGGGTGAACCATTATATGACTGATCTGTAAATTCTTCATTTTTATTTTGGATTTTTACTGTTATATTCATTTAAGTTGTAAATTATTTACTTATTATGTGCAATCTATTATTAACCTCATGCTATGTATTCATCTCAGAAATATTTCCCAAAAATTCAGTGTCTACATCTTATATCTTTCACATTTCAATATTTGTCTACAATTTTTAATATGCTATATAATTATTGACTTTCAATAAAGTTAATGAGAAAAATTAAAAAAGCATTATGTATCATCTAAAAACAATATGATCCTAAATGTTATATAATGCTCATTATTTATTGCATGGTAAAATGATATACATGAAGTGTTGTAGCTAATCTAATTTCCTGAGCCATAACTTGAAACCAATTTGAAAGGGTAGTTTTAGCTCATTGTATTCCATTGTGTGACCATAGATTTTTGTTAGCCATTTTCCTGTTATTGTACACTGTTTAGGTTGCTTTTAGTTCTAAATTATCACAACCATTAATGCAAAATGTGTTAAACCCATACAGTATTTTGTGTGCTTATATGGAGAGAAAGAGTGATTTACAGTTTGAAGCATGTATAGATTCTCTATATTGACAGATATTGACTGACCATCGGGTATAGATATTAGTTAACCAGCAGGGCATGAGAGAACTGCCTCTCACACTCTTCCTCTGGTGGAGACTCTCCTGGTTTCCCTTTTCTCTTTCTGTTCTATCTACCACATAGTTCCCTCTTCCTCTTTAGCTCACTGCTGGTGCTCCTGCATCTCTCCCTAGGGCCTTACATTCTCCTCACTGAGCACCCTTTTCTTGTGCAATGTCATTCACTCTTTAGACCCAAGTTCAGATCTATACACTGAACACTCTTTGGTCTTTGCTTCCATCTTCAAGGCCATTAGGATCTGGCTGTTAATTTACCTCTCAGGTATCTTCAGCCAGATGCCTTGCAAACTTGTCAAACTTGAAACTAAACTCATCTTCCCAATGAAAATGTCTTACTTCTAAAGTTCCTTTGCTGTGTTTATAGTTTCACTATCCCCAATTTAGACTCTAGACCTGACAGTATTCAAAGAATCCTACTCTTCCTTCTCACCCTTCCCTTCATTCCCTGCCCAAAATGTCCACTAAGGATCTATGTTCAGTTAGTTCTATTTTCCACATAACTGTCAAATCAGAATTTCTCTACACTGTCTGCTGCTGCCCTCTGTCCACCCACCATTAATCCTGATGAGACTGCCTACTTAGACATCTGCCCTTAGTTTTATCCTTCTATTCAGTCTCAAAATTCTAGTTAGAGTGATTAAAAAGAAAAGAGATGAATCTAGTCATTTCATGTCTTGGCATAAAGTCTTTCAATAACTTTCCAATTTCCTTACTCAAAGGTTCTTCTTCCATTCTCCCATTACTTCACCGGGAGAGTTAGCCAAATTGGACTTTCTGCCCTCTTTCTTTTTATAGTTTAATGTACATGCTGTTTTCCCTGCCTGGACCACACTTTTCTTCAGCATAAAATCAAAGCTGAAATTCCTCTCCTTAGAGAGACATTTGCTGGTTTCTATAAAATGCTAGATCTCTCTGAACTTCTTCCATCATGATGATTTACCAGCTGATTATAAGTACATGTTTAATGTCTGTATTCCACTTTAGAGTGTGATTCATGGTTCCAAGAATTATTTTTGTCTCGTTCACCAATTCCAAATGCTTACTTAGGACAGTGCCTCACACATAGTTGACACCTAATAAATGTTTGCTAAAATAAATGAAGGAAATTATACTTAATTGCATGTGTTGCTAGATATAAGGTGGCAAAGCAACACAGAAGCACTAAGCTATTTTATCAGAAATAGTCATGTAGATCTATTGAACTTTAAAATGTTCCCATGATTCACAGCTTGTTTTTAAGAAGCCTGGTTGAAGGTGTAGATTATAACCTGGAAACATAGTAGGATGATTATTGTGAACAATAAGCTCACATTTATAATGAGCAAAACTTATGACTTTACTATTGTTAGTATCCCTGGAAGGAACCTGGTATTAATACTCGGCTGTATAATTTTGTGTCTGGTACTGAAGACTGGACCAAGATTCTCTACATGCCCAGTGTGTTTTCTCTTTTAGTTTGAATCAGGGTCTCAGAAAGTTGCCAGGCTAGCATCAAGCTTGATGTCTTCTTGCCTTGGCCTCCTGAGGAGCCGGAGTCGCAGGTATGTGCCACTGCACCTGAATCATGGCAGTGAAATCTTTGACAAATGAAATTTATGTCATATTCAGTGAATTCTATGCAGAAAAGGCATTATGTGATGTTTTTCATATTTACAATTTCTACTGTTCAATTTTAATAACTCTGAAGAGCGATTCAAAAACCCTTAATGAGACCAAATCATAGTGAATCAGTGTTCTTTTTCTTTTCTATGCCTCCTGCCAAAATGGGAATTGCAATTTTGTATTCTTGGCATTTATTGGTTAAATAGCATTTCACTGTTACACAGACAGTGACTTTAATTAACATCTGGGCTGTAGGTAAGCATTCTGCAAATTCTGCAGAGTAGCAAATGAAATCACAGTGGCTTGGAAGTTTGCCAAGGTCATACAAGTCAGTGTGGAGAATGCCTTCTACTCAGGAATATTTGGCTGTGAATCTCCCATTCAACTAAACTGCACTCATAAGGGAAAAGCCCTCTGGAATACACTTATGTTCTTATGTTTCCTATCAAACCTTCATGTCCCAGTAATCTCAGAGATTTTGTGGAAGTCTCTGCAGTTGTCTCTCTGGAGTTACCAGGGAGGACTCCTGAGATGTCTCAGCATAGTCTCTGTTGGGATTCTTGTGGAGGTCTCTGTGGTGGGGGATACACAGTGTGGGCATCTAAGGAGAAATGTGCAGTGGTCTTCATGGTGGGTTTTGTAGGCTGTCTCTGTTGCTGGCCTAATACCTCTTATGGAGGACTATGCCAGTGGCAGCAGAAGGGACAGAAACTTGCTCCCTTTGTTCCTGTCAACATTGCCCTCTGTGGAACTTGTCCCCTCTGCAGTCCGGGGTCCACATCCAGTTTTTCCAACCTGAGTTTGCCTTTGGGGGCCCAGAAATGCAGGCTAAGGTCCCCAATTCTGCTTTTGTTTCTGCCCCACCTGGAAGCTGACAAACACAGGACGTGAGACAGGTCATTCATCAAGAAAGGTCTGGGGTTTACGCCACATATGGGTGCCTGGCCATTATGTGTGACCTGCCACAATGGTCCTTCCTAATAGGAGATTCTCCACTAGGACACAGGTCCACAACCCCACCACCTGTGGAGCACAGCATGGCACACTGGAGCAGTGGCTTCTTGTGATAGTGAATCTTGGCTGTCAGCATAAATGGATTCAACAATGCCTAGAGAGGTGATGTGGACAGTGATGGCACTAGACCTCTGCACTCATGCTCTTCATTTTCTGATTCCCAGAAGGCATGAGGTGGGAATTGTCCTCTAGTAAGCTCTCCTACTTTTATGTTCAGGCCCAGCTTATCATACATTGACACCTATGAAATCATGAATCAAGTAAGCTTCTCTGTCTTTTAGTTGTTTTGCTCTAGTAATTGATCATAGCAAACAAGAAAGGATTAACACATTTATCTCTCTTCCCTGTCTCTGTCTCTCACTGTCTCTGTCTCCTCTCTCTCTCGCTCTCTCTCTCTCTCTCTCTCTCTCTCTCTCTCTCTCTCTCTCTCTCTCTCCCTGTATTCTCATGTAGTTGCACACTGGGGAGAGGAATCCTAGCCTGAAAGTAGAGTGAGATGCAGTAGGTACCATCTTTGGGCTGTCCATTCAAATATTAAGTTCCAAAATTATGGACACGTAACTGCCCATGTGTATACAAATCCTGAATGCCTCCCACCCTGATGGTCTATGGGACAAGTCAATACTAGAGACTGGAACTTACTTTGTGACCCAGACCAACGTCTTGGTTATTTGCAATCTTGAGCTCTTCCCTGGGAAGAGTATAAGGACCAGAATGAATGTGTAATGGCTCCCAGGCTGTAAGTCCTATTTGGAATGCTCTGGCCATAGCTTTTCCAGAGCTTGGTAAATGGTCCTTTTGGAATTCAAGATGTGATGACATACACTTATGAAATATGCTATCAAGAGAGTAATCTTCCTCGTTTGAAGGCTTTGCTTCCTCTTGGATCTGCACTGGACATGATGGGGCTTCTCCAGGCCTATGTCCTGACAGCCAGTGGATCAAAAGAATGGGATGAAGATTGGGTAAGGAGCCTGTTAAGTCTCCCTTCCTGAGTCTGGTCATAGCACTGGGTAAACAGGAACTTTCCAAGTTCTGCAGGCTTTATGACATCCACATGCCACTCTGCAGTGAGGATAGTGGAGGCAGAGTGGTGACATGGCCATGTCATCAAGACTGATGTAGTGAAAGGAGGCTTTCCCAGGTAACTGCCATCAGGCCGAGAAAGGGATCACAGGGTAGGTGTCACTTTTACCCATCAAGAAGCCTGATAGGGACAAACTATGTCACCTCTGAACCCAGGGCTACCACACAACCCATTCAGGATGTCTGTGCCCATACTGCCATATGTGAAGATACTGGAATTTTTGTTACTGGTTTTTATAATGGTATAATGATCATCATTGAAGGCAGGGAGGGAAGTGAGAGTGTGGCTGCATCTTCAGTGCCACTGTCATCTCTCTGCAGGCAAAGTCTCCACAGAAGACACAATTTATATGATTTAATTTTATGTATAACATTTTTTTCTAACAAATTATGGCTTGAGAAAGTTCATCTGGTTGGTAAGATATGACAACTCTTGGAAGCTAGCTTATGGAATGATGGTAAAGAAGATCCGAGACATTTGCTCCTTCTGGCCTGGAGGGACAGCAGCTGGTGAGAGTGATCAGGTAGCAAGGCTGGGCTGTAGTCCCCTTTGCTCATATGATGGTTATGATCATTGGTGCTGGCATAGTGACCACTGATCACCTGTCTCACCTTTCTCCTTTCGCCTCTCATGGAATTAATTCTGTTATAGGAGGAACACTTACACACAGGTTTCTCCTAGTGTCATCTTGATGCATAGTCTCCATGGCAACCCCCCAGGTCGACCACCAGGGCCTTTCCAACAGTTGCCATGATTTCCTGGCCTTCAACCCCTTTACTGTCCAGGAGCTCCTAGATTGTACTTGACTCCTCCCTTGGGTTGGTAGCTGATTGCATGTGAGGTTTTGGCACTGGGTCTTCCTGCTCTCTACTCTTTTGATTGGGTTTTAAAAAATTTCCAAAATTTCTTCATCTTTTTCTTCCCATTGCTCGGTGTAGGAGCTTGTTTCTTGTTTAGCAGGTATAGAAAGAACTTCCTCACTGTAATGTTTGTTTCCTTAACCTGGGCAGGAGAGCTAAGCTCAAAGGCATGGGAAGGCCTCCCTCCCCCATATTTCTCTTTCTGCTGTTTTCCTCTGGGCCTATCACAATACATTCTCTTCTTGGTTGGAGCACCCATCTTGGACCACTATCAATAATTGGTACCCTACTTTGACCTTTTGCAATGCCATACTGTGGCAAGTTTCTCTTGAGGTTCTGGAATGGCCCTTGCCAAAGCTGTTGAAAGGGGAGTTGATGTTAGCTTACTGACTTTCTATGGCTCATGCCTCAACATATGTCTTTTTTCTGGGACAAAGGGAATCTCTTTTGATGCTCAAGGCAGTTCTGTTCTTCCAGATTCTGTCCAGTATCCTGTAGATGCAGAGGGCAAAAAAATGGCCTTCTTGATGTATAGTTAGGATCTTTGAGGGCCCAGTTTTAACAAGCTGTGTTCTCACTGCAGGGGCTCTGCATTTGCTCATGTGCACATTACAAAGTAGGGAGAGGACATTACAGGGTGTTGAGTGAGACTTGTGTTATTGCCTCTTGTTCTGGAACTTTCTGAGACAATTTGTCAAAGTTAGTTTCACCTTCAGCAATCAAGTTGGTCTTGGAGTGTCAGGAGGCCAAAGAGGTAAATGTAGGCTGTAGAGTGAGTCTAGGACTTCAATTATGTGGACATTTATGGGTGGGGTGGCCTGTAAGTGTTGCCCACATCTGTGCCTTAACCAAGATCTTTTAATATATTCTTCAAGTAATGGGAAAGTTTTTGGTTGGAGGAAAGGTAGTGCCCGAGAGGTGTCCACATTGGTTTTCTGGCCCATAGAATATGCTAGGCTTCTGGATTTTGTGTTGGTTTTGAACACAGGCAGGCTGTGTGTGGCATCAAGCCAGGATCTTCCCACATAGACAGGAACTTGGCCTTCATGTAGTTGTCTCAGCTTCCTGACAACATATTTCTGCAGGTGTTTTCCTGGGTGTTTCCTATCTACACTCCTCAAAAAGGGACCTCCTGAGTCACCCTTCCCAGTCCTCTTGAAGTCACATTATGAATACTTGTTGTCAATATGCTGAACTTTCTGGGAGGTTATTCCTAAACTTTGCCTTTGATCTTCTGGCTTCTGCTGTAGAGCAACTCCTGAATCTATTAGTTGGAAGTTAATCAAGCCTTCTTTAAAAGGCAATCAGAGCACCAGGACTTTGTTTCCCAAATACCTTAGTTGCCTTTATAAGAAATTGGAGAGGGTTCTTTGGGCTTGTGCTTCTCCTGCACCTGTATTTTACAATATTCTGAAATGATGGCATCTAACTTTGGGATCTGGCTTCCCTGAGGAAGGTGAAGAGTTGGGTTGCTAGTGGTTTCCTGAGCTTTTTGGTGCACAGAAGCTAAATCCACCCTTGTTTCAGAAGCTTCTGCAAGGGCCATTCCGGGTGTTTGTTTTCCAGTGAAATAGAATTCTGTGTCTTCCACTGGGATGTAGAGAGAGTTTTTCTACAGGCCCTAATCCAGGGTGGGGAAGAAGGTGATGTATTGTCAAGGAAGCATGGTAGTAGAACCTGCATCTGGCTATGACACAGAGATGGTTACATATTTTGTCTTCAAAGTTGGAGCCTGATGACCTTCAGGACACAGTGTATTAGGGCCTACGTCAGTCCCTGTGACAGATATGGGGATGTATCCTGTCTTCAAACTTGGAGTCACATAAGCTTCCAGCACTAGTGAATTAGGTTCTGAGTCTTGCTCTGAGACAGAGATAGGAACATATTCTATCTCTCCAGTTGGAGCCGGATGAACTTAGGCTCATAGTGGATTAGGATATGAGTCTGGCCCTCAGAGATAAGGATGTGTTTCGTCTTCAACATTGGAACTGGATGATCTTCAGTTCACAGTGGACTGGGTCTTGAGTCTGGCCCTGAGACAGAGATGATGACGCATTCTGTTTCCAAAGCTGGAGTCTGATGACCTTCAGGTGGATTAGGGCCTGATGCTGACACTGAGACAGGCTTTGTGAAATACTGTTTATGAAGTTGGAGCTGGGTGACCTTCAGGTCATAGTAGATTAGGTACTGAGTCAGTCCATGAGATAGAGTTGGGGACATAGTCTATCTCCAAAGCTGGAGTTGTATGACCTTTAGGTCATATAAGATTAGGGACTGAATCTGCCCCTGAGAGAGAGATGATGAAGTATTCTGTCTCCAAATTTGGAGTTGCGTGACCCTCAGATCACAGTGGATTAGGGCTTGAGTCTGATCTTGAGACAGAGATGGGGACATATTCTGTCTCCACAGCTGGAGTTGCACTACCTTGAGGTCATTAGCAGACTAGGCTCAGGTATAGCCTTGAGACAGAGATAACAACATATTCTCTCTCTAAAGTTGGAGCTGGATGACCTTCAGCTCATAGTGCATTAGGGTCTGAGTCTGGCCCTGAGACAAAGATGAAGCTACATTATGTCTCTGAAGTTGAAGTCAGATGAGCTTCAGGTCACAGTAGATTAGTCTGGGTCATTCCATGAGATAGAGTTGGGGCATATTCTATCTCTGAAGTTGGAGTTGTATGACCTTTAGGTCATATAAAATTAGGGACTGAATACTGTGTCTCTAAAGTTGGAGCTGGATAACCTTCAGGTCATAGCAGATTAGGACCTGAGTCTGGCCCTTTGACAGAGATTGGAATGAACTCTATCTCCTAAACTGAAGCTGGATGACTTCAGGTCACAGTGGATTATGTCCTTTGTCTCACCATGAGACAGAGATGACCATATATTCTGTCTCCAAAGTTTTGGTCAGATGACCTTCAAGTCAAAGTGGATTATGATCTGAGTCTGGCCCTGTCAAAGAAATGGTTAAAAATTCTGTCTTCAAAGGGTAAGATGACTTTCAGGTCATAGCAGATTAAGGATTGAGTCTGGTAGTGAGACAGACATGGGGACATATTCTATCTCTGAAGTAAGAGTTGGATGATCTGCAGGTGACAGTGGATCAGGTCCTGAGTCTGACCCTGAGACAGAGATGACGATGCATTGTGTCTCCAAAGTTGAAGTTAGATGACCTTCAGGTCATAGTGGATTAGGGCCTGAGGCTGACCTTGAGACAGAGAGAACGACATATTCTGACTTCAAAATGGAGACAGATGACCTTCAGATATTGGCAGATTAGGGCCTGAGTCTGGTTTTGACACAGAGATGGGGACATGTTCTGTCTCTGATGTCAAAGCTGGATGACTTTCAGGTAACAGTGGATTAGGTCCTGAGTCTGACCTTGAGACATAGTTGGGTAATATTCTGTCTCTGAAGTTGGAGTTTCATGACCTTGACTTCATGTAGGATTAGGACCTGGTTCTGGACCTAAGACAAACATGACAAAATATTCTGTCTCCAAATTTGGAGTTGGATGACCTTCAAGACATAGTGGATTAGGACCTGAGTCAGGCCTTGAGAGAGATATGAGGATGTATTCTGTCTCCATTTGGAGGAATGACCTTCAAACCTTAGTAGATTAGAACCTGAGTCTGGTCATAAGATAGAGATGACAATATAGTCTGTTTCTCAAGTTGGAGTTGGATGCTTTTAAAGTCATAGTTGATTATGTCCTGAGTCAGTCCATAGACAGAGTTTGGGACATATTTTGTCTCCAAAATTAGAGCAGTCGGGGCTGGTGAGATGGCTCAGTGGTCTAAAACACCTACCTTAGAACAAGCTTAGCAAAGCAGAGGGACCGCGGTTCAATCCCTCAGCGCCACATGCCAGCCAGCCCCGCCCCCTGATGGGCTGAGCTGGCCACACACACACACACACACACACACACACACACACACAAATAAATAAATAAATAAATAAACAAAAAAAAATTAGAGCAGTATGACCTCCAGGTCATACAGTATTAGCACCTGAGTCTGGCCCTGAGACAGAGATGAAAAATTATTCTGTCTCCAAATTTGGAGTTCGATGACCCTCAGATCATAGTGGATTAGGGCCTGAGTCTGGCCCTGCAAAAAAATGACAGAATATTCTGTCTGTGAAGTTTCAGTCAGATGACCTTCATATCGTAGTTGATTAGGATCTGAGTTTGGCCTGGAGACAACATGAGGATGTATTCTGTCTCCAAAATTGGAGCTGGATAGGCTTAACCTCATGGTAGATTAGTACATGAGCCTAGACATGAGGAAGAGATGGGGATGTATTCTGTCTCCAAAGTTGGAGTCAGATGACCTAGGTGTCATAGTGAATTAGGGCCTGAGTCTGGCCCTGAGACAGAGATGGAGAAATATTCTGCCTCAGAAGTTGGAACTTGATGACCCTCATAGGGGATTAGGGCCTGAGTGGGGCCCTGAGACAGATATGTGGAAGTATTCTGTCTCCAAAGTTAAAGTCAGATGACCTTCAGGTCACAGTATATTAGGGTCTGAGCCTTGGCCTGAGTCACAACTTTCTTTCTCCAAAGATGGAGCCAGATAACGATCAGGTCATAGAGGATTAGGCCCTAAGTCTGGTCTTGAGACAGAGATGGGGAAGTATTCTGTCTCTCAACTTGGAGTCAGATACCGTCAAGTCATAGTGGATTAGGGTCTGAGTCTGGCCCTGAGAAAGAAATGATCACTTATTCTGTTTCCAAAGTTGGAGTCAATGACCTTCAGGCATTAAAGCAGATTAGGATCTAAGTCTAGTCCTGAGGCACAGATGGGTATGGATTCTGCCTCTGAAGTTGGAGTCAGATGACCTTAAATTCATAGTAGATTAGGATATGCATCTTGCCCTGAGTCCAAGATGAGGATCTATTATATCTCCATAAAACAAGTCGGACGACCTTCAGGTCATAGTGTACTAGGGCCTGAGTCTGACCCTGACACAGGTTTAGGGACATAGTCTGTCTTCAAATATGGAGCTGGATGGCCTCAGGTCATAGTGAATTAAGGCTTGTGTCTGGCCCTGAAACTGAGATTGGTATGAATTCTATCTCCTAAATTGAAGGTAGATACCTTCAGGACACAGTGGATTATGTCTTGAGTCTGGTACTGAGACAGAGACAACTATGTATTCTGTCTCCAAATTTGGAGTCAGGTGATCTTCAAGTCATAGTGGTTTAGGATCTGTGTCTGTCCCTGAGACAGAGATTGGGACATATTCTGTCATCAAAGTTAGAGTTAGTCAACCTTCAGGACATTGTGGATTAGGGTCTGAGTCTGGGTCTGAGAGATAGATGGGGACATACTCTGTCTCCACAATTGCAGGCTGATGATGTTTAGGTCACAGTAAATTAGGGTCTGAGTCTACCTCTGAGACAGTTGGAGATATATTCTGTCTCTGAAGTTGGAATTGGATACCTTCAGGTCATAGTGGATTAGTATCTGAGTATAGCTTTGAGTCAGAGATGAGGACATACTCTGTCTCCAAATTTGGATTCAATGACCTTAAGATGTTGGTGGGTTAAGGCCTAAGTCTGGCCCTGAGATACAGATGAGACACAGATGACAAAGTATTCTGTCCAAATTTGGAGTTGAATGACCATCAGATCATAGTGGATTAGGGCCTGATTCTGGCCCTGAGACAAGATGATGACATATTCTGTCTCCAAAGATAGAGTCAGATGACCTTCACATTATAGTGGAATAGAATCTGATTCTGGCCTGGAGACAAGATGGGGATGTATTCTGCCTCCAAATTTGGAGCCAAATGACGTTAATCTCATGGTGGATTAGGATGTGAGTCTAGACATGAGATAAAGATGGGGATGTGTGCTGTCTCTAAAGTTGGAGTTGGATGACCTTAAGATCACAGTGGACTAGGGCCTGAGTCTGACCTTGAGACAGAGATGGGGACATAGTCTCTCTCCAATGTTCTCTCTCTGATGTTGGGGCTTGATGACCTGTATGTCATAGTGGATTAGGGCCTGAGTGGGGTCCCAAGACTTGAGATGGGGATGTACTCTGTCTTCAAAGTTAGTGTTGCATGACCTTCAGCCAGATTAGGGCCTGAGTCTGGTCCTGAGTCACATAGATGGGGAAATGTTCTGTCTCCAAAGTTGGAGTTGAATGACACTCAGGTCACAATGGATTAGAATGTGACTCTAATGACACTCAGGTCACAATGGATTAGATTGTGACTCTGGCCCTGAGACAGAGATGATAACATATTCTGTGTCCAGAGATGGGGTTGGTTGACCTTCAGGTCATAGTGGATTAAGGCCTGAATCTGGTCTTTAGACAGAGATGAGGATGTATTCTGTCTCCGATGTTGGAGTTGGATGAACTTCAGGTCACAGTGGACTAGGATCTAAGTCTTGCCCAGAGACAGATTTGGTATGTACTCTTTCTCCAAAGTTGGGACTCAGATGACCTCCATGTCTTAGTGGATTTTGACCTGAGTCTGGTCCTGAGATAGGGATGAGAATATAGTCTGTTTCACATTGGAGCTGGATGCTCTTAAGGTCATAGTGGACTAAGGCCTGAGTCTGGCCCAGAAATGGGATGTTATCTGTGTCCAACTTTGGAGAACCTAATAAAATTTAATAGTTTGATGTAATGGCCTATTAAAGACCCAGATTTTAGATACCAGAGACTCCCTATGCCGACACATCAGATTCCAAGTAGCTGGGTGTATTGCTGTTGTAAACGATTCCCCACCAGCTTGCAGTTGGGGAGTTGCTGAGATCTTTGCAGCCACTCTGGTTGCTCTATTGTGTTCCATAAGTGCTGTGCCATGATGCCCTGCCTATTTCCAGTGACTTGAACACAACTGCAAGAAATTCCAGGGGGTAGCCTGGACACACCAGTTCTTGCCCATGTGTAAGTGACAACTATGAATAGGAAGTTTTCGACATTGAACTGGTTAAAGCAGAGGTCCCCATGTTCTCCCTGCTAACATCCAGTGGTTTTCCAGTACAAAGCATCTGTTGGGCTAAATGAATAATGCCATTTCTGGACTTTGCCATGTACCCAAGTGAAAAAAAAACAAGGTGGCAGTTGTTGCACATGACCAGAAGAAGAAACAAGTGAAAAATTAACAGTGGTCAGGACCAGAATTGTCCCTGATAAGGGAAGGTAAGTGGCCATTACCAAGCTGCCCAAGACAGGAACTCTGTGAAACAGTGCCCAGTAGGAATCTCATCAAGTCTTCCTGAGCTCCTACCAATAGGAACAAAGCCAGAGGCAGAGGGTTCTGGGTCTCAGGAGCCAGGGAAATGAGCAGGCACATGGTGACATGAGATTGATCTTCCAGGTGGTGTCTGCATGGCCAGTGGACTCTGGAAAGTCCTGGTCTGAGCAGCTCACCTAAGATGACTCCATGTGAATGTTGCTGGAGTCTTCCTCTGTAACAGAACTCTACAGACCAGTCCCTGAAAAGTATGGCTTTCTACCCTTTGCAAACTGTTTCTTTATAAAGTAGCTAAAAATATTTTTTTTACCTGTTGAAAATTACAGCAGACTTTCTCTGGGAGGTCTGCCACAGATGTCTGTAGTCACAGGTCTCAGGAAGCACAAACTGGGATCTACTCATGCCTCTCAGCCAGGTGCTATTCTTTGTCCAGAAACCAGAAGCAATTCCAGTGGTTAAGAGAGACCCTTGGGCTCAGCACACCACTCAGCAGTGAGGTATAGATGGGAAGCAGAGAACAGGTGCTCTGGGCCTGTCCTTCCCCATGGACTCCAGCTCTCCTGGGGATACACTCCCAGGTAACAGTAGGCACAAATTTTAAGAAGCAGATTGGGCCAGGAGGCTGGCCAGTAGGGGAAGGGGTGGGCTTTTGTGGCTTACAGCCCCTCCATTATTCTCCCAACTTCATAAAGCTCTTGTTACCTCCTCCAAGAGCTTTAATAGCAAGCCAGCCTAACCTGGAGGCTTCCCCCATTAATGAGCTCTGTCCCTCAGGTAATACCATAGGTCATGATAGGAAGAAGGGCCCAGAAGTGGAAAGTCTCTCATCTTTGTAGAAGTACAACTGGGTCTGGAGGTGCCTTGGTTTCATTGAGGCTATCTCAGTCAGAAATGGAAACTGGGTCACTTTAGAGGAGAAAGATTCTTGAGTGGGATGTTCCTAAGAGGACACCACTCAAGATTAGAACTGGAGACCAAACCAATGAGCAAGGTCCCTTGGCACCTGACAGTGAACAGAAGGCACATGAAGGGGCTTTCACAACTACCAACTCCATGGTCCCTACAGCCACCTTCAGGAAGAAGGGAGAAGTTGTCTTAGAGAAGTCCACCTCATTGAAGGGAAGCAGCTGCCCACATTTCAAATTGGAGGTCCTCTCTGCCCCAAATCCGGGCAGTGCTGCTCCATCTCTACTTACACTGTCTCCTGCTGTACATCTCCCAATTCCCTGGCCAGTCACAACTTCATTACAAGCAGCCTGGGAAATGTTCCCTGCTCAGATTTCCTTCCCATGAGCCTCCCTCTCAGACCCCATCCCTTTGTACCTGTCTTCAGGGATGTGGCTCTGATAGCTCAGGGCAGGTGAACTCAGGTCATCTCTGGGGTGTGAGGACATAGCCTTCCCTTTCATAGCACAGCTCTTCTTGCTCTTGGATCATCTCTTCCTCTGCCTGTGGTGCTGACAGACAAGGAAAAACAGAAACTTGTGGCCTATTCTACCGTTCACTTCCCTAGACTCTATAGACCAGTCCCTGAACAGTATGGCTTTCTACCCTTTGCAAACAGTTCCTTTATAAAGTGGCTAAAAATATTTTTTTTATCTGTTGAAAATTACAGCAGACTTTCTCTGGGAGGTCTGCCACAGATTTCTTTAGTCACAGGTCTCAGGAAGCACAAACTGGGATCTACTCATGCCTCTCAGCCAAATGCTATTCTTCTTCCAGAAACCAGAAGCAATTCCAGTGGTTGACAGAGACCCTTGGGCTCAGCACACCACTCAGCAGGGAGGCATTGATGGGAAGCAGAGAACAGGTGCTCTGGGCCTGTCCTTCCCCATGGACTCCAGCTCTCCTGGGGATACACTCCCAGGCCACAAGTCACAGTGTCTGATATTACTCTTGTGCCTTCCATACACACATGTATGTGGTCTGAGTCTCAGACAGGTGTCTTAGCCCCCAACCTCCCCCCTCTCCTGAGATCTATCCCAGAAGAATGGTGTTCTATTTTTGCTTGAGCTTTCCCTTCTTCTAACTTTCTCTACTTTATTTGAAAAAGTGGCAAAAAGAGTAGAAAAAGACAGAATCATTGGCTATTAAGTTGATTGTGTTCCTTACCTCTCTATTGTTGTTTCTCTCTGTTGTTGGAGATTGATCAACATGGAAATAAGCAATAAATAGGGTGAAGTGCACCAATCCATACTCAAACGCATGACTAATATCACTTACCCAGGTGGTGGAATGGGGGCTCTTCCAGCTATGTCTAATAGATTTCAAAAGAAAGAAAAACTTTGTCATCATCTGAACTCTGGTGGTACAGAAGGCAACTGAGCTCTGACAGCTTCCTTGAAAACCAGGGCCTTGGGCCCTCAGCACATCACATAGCTCTTGTCTCCTCATCACAAAGGGCTGCCTGGTAGGGGAGGGGCAGCAGGCTCTGAGGCTCAGCTGCAGGCCACCCCCCCACCTGCTGCTCCTCCCCCACAGCCTGCTGCCCCTCCCCCATGGCCTGCTGCCCCTCTCCCACCCTCCAGCCTGGGCAGAACCAGCACCTGCCTGGAGCTTCCAGACCCTTCCCCTGCCAGATTCCTCCTCCCAGACCCAACTCCACTTGCTCAACCTTTAGGGTGTCTTCTCTTGGACTCCGGCTTTCCTGCTACCTTGGAGATTTCTGGCTGAGCTGCATTCGTTTCATAGTTATGGAAAATGTGGAGTTGTCTCTGGAATTTTGGTCATCACAGAAATTATCACACTCAGAAACCACTTTTTCTGCAATTCTAACTTTCCTTCTTGTACAAATTGAGATAGAACTGGAACTTCCTTTATTTAACATTTTGAGTTTTGAATATGATTTTTATATAATTTTAATTTCCCAATCTTCAGGTAGAGTCTTAAACCCCACAGAAAACAACTAAATTAATAAATTATTACAAATTTATAAGACAAAGTAATTATGAAAATAGAAAAGCTTTCAAATTATATTTTTATGGTTATAGTATTTTGTTTTGTAAATCATTGAGAAATAAAATGTAGAAATTCAGAGATGTTTACACACACATAAATTTGCCTGAATTTACTTGCACATGTACCTAGAAGTTTTTACCAAATCCACATATAGACATTTCTTGCCATTGAAATACTTTCCTTTCAAATACTCACCAGTCAAATGTAAGGTATTACTGCTGGCAGCAAATTACCTCAAGTGCGTTGTTCAAAATATGTTTACTGTTCCTTCATTATTAAAAGATAGACTTCCTAGAGATGGAATTCTTAGTTGAAGTTATTTTCACATTGACCTCTTTGAGTAATTCCACCAGATCACCCTCTTCCCACTGTTTCTGAAAGCAAGTCAGTCATTCTTTCAATTGTAATCCTCTGGTATATGAAAAAATCTTTTTCTTGGGTGGTCTTTGTTTTTTTTTTTTTTGTATCTTAGGGAAGGGTCTAGAGGTTGTTCAGGGTCTCACTACTAGATTGGACTTGTAGTGATCAGCCTGTTTACAGCCTCCCAAGAGCTGGGATTACAGGTGTGCACCACCATGCCCATTCTCAATTGCCTTCTCAGCATGCCCCAGGTATGGGTCCAGCATGGCAGGCTCGGGGATCAAACTCTCGGCCCCTGTGCCTGCTTGCAGGTGCTTTAATCCAATGAGTTACTTGGCCAGCCCTTTTCACAGGTGTTTTTAAGATTTTTCTCTCTGACTCTCCACAGTTTGTGAGGTGTCTAGGAATATGCCTCTTTTTAAGAAAGGACATTTATAGACTAATACTTCACATCAGATGTCAAGCTGTCAAACATTATGTCCAGTAGTGTTTTGGTTTTTCCTTTCTCTCCTGTCTGAGTCTCTCCTTCCATGCATGGTGGTCTGCTCCTTAGGGAGAGCGTGTGGGGGTTATGGCACCATTTGTTCACTGTGTCATTTTTTTTTTTTTGTCTTTATTAGAGAGCAGTTGGCCATACTTATTTTTGTCTAGCCCCATCCTGTGAATGTTTTTGTCATTTATCTACCATCCCACTGTCTTGATTATTGCTACTCCACAGAGATTCTTGTAACAGGGTACCATTACTCCTCCTATATTCTTTTGATTATTTTGGGTCTTTGTCTTATAAAATTTAAAAAACAGATTTCTGGTATTTACTAGTGAATTTGTTGGGGAGATATTGGGTTTTCATTCAATCTAGATAGCAAGTTGAGAGAATTTAAAATTAACCTAAATGTAAGTAAATCCACTACCCTCCTCCTTTTTCAATTGCTCTTGATTCATTTAAATTCATTATGGAAAGTAAGAAGTTGTTCAGGGAGGAAAGGATTCAGGTAGAAGAGGGAAGGTGAGTGATAAAGAGCCAGGACTCTGGTGCTGGACAAATGGTGGCTCTTCAGCCCCACTTCCATATTTGGCGGGCAAAGTGTCCTTTTCGTGGCCTCATCTGTTAAATGGGCACTATGACAGAATCTCCCCCGTGGGCTATGGTGAGAAATAAATGAGTCAGTCTGTATAAAGCTTGTGGAAAGGTGCCTGGCACAATATTATTTAATGCTGGTACTCAGGGATCAAGACAGAATTATCAGTTATTGATACTAGTTGGGGTATAATTGTGATAGTCTATATTTCTAAAATGTCTCAGATAAAATGAATGCTATGTGATACAGAACACATGAAGTGCTGAGGGGGAAAATGCTGTTAGAGAACGGGAGAGAGCGATGCAGCTTGGCAGAAGGCCAGATTCCCATTTGTAGCTTATTTCTGTAACATTTCCATAAGCTTCCCTGGAGTACAATGACAAACTGTGTACAGTGATCCTGCTGGCTTTGAATGAGCCCACGGCACAAGGGAATTCTCACAGGAAAATTGAAGAGGTTGGCTAAGAATGTGCTGTTACTTCTGCAAGAAAAGAAGAGGATGAATGCACGAGCATGTAGGCAGATCACTTTTAGTACTTTTTAAAATTGCTCTCACACATTAGACAAATTTGTTAAACATTTGCCAGGGAGGTGGCAAGCATGTCTGTGAGTCACATTGTATTGAGAGGGTCTGGCCTAAGAGGAGCCCATTTCTTCTGTCAGGAACATTTGTGGGAGAAAGGGAGAGAGGAGAAGAGGGAGAGGGAGAAAGACTGGGAGAGGGAGAAGGAGAGGGAGAGAGAGAGAGAGAGGTAAAAGGGAGAGAGGGAGAGGAAAAGAGACTTTGCTGATAAATAGGTGCACATTTACAGGGTTTGTGCCTCAAAGGTATAATTTGATGCACTAAAGCAGGCATTAAAGCACATGTTTGACTCAGTGGGCAGCTATATACTGAATAGTTCCAAATATAAATCCAAATTCGGTATTATGATTAAAATTTTAGATATTATTTGAAGCAATGACATAGAAAATAAACTGGAAAACAATATATTCAGTGCAAGGACAATGTGATAATATTTGGAGGAAACTCTACATATATACTTCAATCTATAATATTATGCAATTTAAAAATATTTTTCTAGTTTTTAATTTAATTTAATTTTTTATATATTTAGTACAGGGTCTACAGGGTCTCACTACACAGATCAGATTCATAGAGATCCTCCTGTTTTCAACCTCCTGAGTGCTGAGATTACAGGTGTGTACCACCACACCCAGTCACTATTTTCCTAGTTTTAATACCAGACATACATTAGTTGTCTTCCCCTGAGTTTTGCCTTTCCACATGGTCTTAGTGATTTCCTCATGGCTGGCACAAGCTATCTGCTACCTACAAGTTAAAAGAGGAAAAGACCATTTTAGCTGTCAGTTTTACAGGATTTAGTCCATTGTCAGCTGGCTCCAAGGCTGGGTGGTGCAGCTGAGGGCATCACGGAGGAGCCCATGGCAGGCAGGAAGCAGCAAGCAGCAATCACTCTTTCTTTTGATGCCATCTGTGCTAGAAGCCTTTGGACTGTGCCATCCATGCCCAGTGTGGGCCTTCCCACTGTCCACACCCAGCACCATGCTAAACCAACAAAGTTATCACACACCTTGTCTCAGGTACTTGTGTCTCATTTCTGGGACAAAATGCCTGACACCCAATATTAAGGAAGGAAAGGTTTATTTAGCTCACAGTTAGTAGAGGTTTTTGTCCATACTCAGCTGGCTCCACAGCAGAGTGGAACAGGGCAGAGAGAAATCGTTTGTAGCAATAGAAAACAGCAAAGAGCAAAAGCAAGGGCACCTTCTGGGCAGCAGTGGCAAGCCTCTCTCCTCTCTTTATATTATAATGCAGATTACCCACCCCAGGGAGGCAATAACACATCCATAATCCAAGCATTGTGTTAAGAATTAATCACAAACCCTAGAAGCTGTCCTATTACTGCATCAGGCTTTGGGGCACAACTAGACATAAACCATAACACACCCTAATTCCAGCCATCTTTAAAAGCCTCAACGTCTGAGTGCATGAGGCTTTGGGGGACAGATACATAGAAGCCATAGCACACACAAAAGGTATAAGAAAAGTGGATTTCAGTGAGGCAGCATACAAAGTGTCGCTAAAGACAAAAACCAGGCATTGTTCGTCAAACTGAAATGCAACAGGTGAGTGGGAAGTCCTAGCTCTGCTGCTCCACACAAGTGTCCCTGATACAACTCTCATTCAGGGTTGTAAAATGCCCATTGCAATTTTATTCAGCCAGGCTCCAGATCTGCCCAATCGCAGGCCCTGTGAGAGTGCAGGAGAGTTTTGTGGCCTCCCACCCTGGACCTCTCCAGACCCAGCCTAGGCCTGGCATACAGGCCTGGGGTGAAACTCTGCAGTGGAAGTCCCTGTAGTGAGACTAGGGTCAAAAACACAAAGCTAATCCGGGAGCACAACATCTTACCAGAAGGGCAGAACAGGTTCACCTCCAAGGGCAGCAGCAAGAAGGAGCTAAACACAGTAGTCAGATACAAGCCAGGCATAACTGGATGAACTCAAACTTGGTATATCAGCACCTGAACTTTAGTAGGTGCTAAGGTTATAACTGCACCAAAGCTCTACACCAAAGATCAGTGGACAGTGCTATACAAAATGACAAAGAGAAGGAGTAAAATGCAATCTCATGTCCTGAGCTCAACCAGAACAAGTGCAGAGGACAATAGCACAGTTGAAATGTCTGAATTAGTAGCATCTAAAGTAAAGAAACAACAGTAGAAAGATATTGAGGAACTGAGATCAGAGTTAATTTCTGAAATACAAAAAGAAATCTCTGAATTAATAGTGTCTGAAGTAAAGAATCAAATGCAGAAAGATATAGGGGAAATCAGATCAGAAATAAACTCTGAAGTAAAAGAATTAATAACTGCTCCTCAAGAAGACACATAAAAAATAGAGGAGATTAGAAAGGTGACAGAATGCTTCAATGAGGAATACAAGAAACAAATAGATTACATAAAGCAGAGTCAAAGAGATATAGAGGAACCCAAAAATTTGAATCACAAACTTGCAAAACCGTTTGAGTGAAAATGAAGATAGAGTTTCAGATCTTGAGGATGCTGTCACAGGTAGTGAAAAGGTAAGAAAAGATTTCTTAAAAACAACTAGAATGCAGGAAAAAATAATACATGACCTGAAAGATGATGCCAAGATGCCAAATTATCAGAACTCCATGAACAAGAACAGAAGGAACTCACTAAATAGGGCAAGCAATTAAGCACAGGAGAAAAAGGAGTAAACAACAAAAGGTAAATAACATGTTGAGTGTAAATCAATACATCCCAATTATAACCATCAAAATAAATGGACTCAATTTACCAATTAAAAGAAATAGACTGGCACAGTGGATTAGGAAACAAAAACCAATATGCTATACACAAGAAACACACTTAACTCATAAAGAAATTCATAGGCTGAAAATCAAAGGATGGAAAACAATGCTACGTGACCCAGCACCTCAGAAAAAAGCAAGGATAGCCATCCTGTTCTCAGACAGTCTCAACTTCAAACCAAAAATTCAAATACAAGCAATAAGGAATGAAAAGGGTGTAATTATCACAGACCCAGTAGAAATGCAGAAGATTATAAACAGCTATTTTGAGAATCTTTACTCTCACACAATAGAAGACACAGAAGAAATAGACAGATTGCTAGAAAGGTACAAATACCAAAACTGAATCAAAAAGATATAACAACTCTCAATACCCCAATAACAGCCAATGAAATACAAATGTAATAAAAAAAAAAAACCCTACCAACAAAGAAAAGTCCAGGTCCTGCTGGATTCACAGTGGAATTATACATGACATGTATGTACGATAAAATCCCTATACTCCTCAAACTCTTCAATGAATTTAAAAAGAAAGCAATCCTCCCAAAATCATTCCTGCAGGCAATTATTACTACTGATAACAAAACCAGGGAAAGATGCAACAAAAAAAGAGAACTGGGGGCCAGGGAGATGGCTCAGTGGAATAAGCGCTTCCCTGGCAAGCGCAAGGGCCTGAGTTCAATCCCCAGTTCTGGAAAAAAAAAACAAAACTGCAGGCCAATCTCCCTCATGAACATAGATTGAAAAATTCTTAATAAAATCCTAGCAAACAGAATACAGCAAATCATCAAGAAGATTATACACCATGACCAGGTAGGATTCATCCCAGGCATGCAAGGATGGTTCAATATATGAAAATCTATAAATGTAATACACTATATCAATAGAGCAAAATCTAAAAACCGCATGATCATCTCAATTGATGCAGAAAAGCCTTTTGATACAGTCCAACACTGATTCATGCTCAAAGTCCTACAGAAAATTAGAATAGATGGCCTCTACTTCAATCTGATAAAAGCCATCTATGACAACCCAATGGCTAATGTAATTCTAAATGGGGAAAAACTGAAATCTCTTATTCTCAGACCAGGTACAAGACAAGGATGTCCTCTATCACCCCTCTATCTAGTTCTGGAATCATTAGCTAGAGCCATTAGACAAGAGAGAGAAATAAAAACAATAAGAATAGGGAAAGAAGAAGTGAAACTATCATTATTTGCAGATGACATAATACTTTACTTGGAAGATTCAAAAAAACTTTACCAAGAATCTACTAGAATTGATGCACAAATTCAGTAGCATAGCAGGATACAAAGTCAATACCCAAAAGTCAATAGCATTCCTCCTCACAGGTAACAAACACACTGAGAGTGAAATTAGATAAACAATAACTTTGCAGTAGCACCGTGGAAAATGAAATATCTTGGAATTAATCTAACTAAAGAAGTCAAATATCTTTTCACCAAAACTACAGTACTCTTAAAAAAGAGATCACAGAGGATTTCAGAAAATGGAAAGATAGTCCCCTCTCCTGGATAGGAAGAACCAACATTGTGTAGATGGCCATACTTCTGAAATTGCTGTACAGATTTAATGCAATCCCTATCTAACTACCAACAAAATAACTCACAGACATAGAGAATTATTCCTCGAATTTACTTGGAACCAGAAAAGACCTAGTATAGCAAAGGCAATTCTGGGCAAGAAAAACAAGGCAGGAGGCATTGAAATTCCTGACTTGAAATTATACTACAAAGCTACTGTGAAAAAATCAGCATGGTATTGGCAAAGAAGTAGACTTGTGGATCAGTGGTATTGATTAGAAGATGCAGAAACCTCTAAGAACACATTCAACCACCTGATTTTTGATGAAGGTGCCAAACATGCTCACTGGAAGAAAGATAGCCTCTTTAGCAAATGGTGCTGGGAAAACTGGCTTTCTTCATGCCAAAAACTAAGCCAAAGTCAAAATGGATTAAAGATCTAAATATTAAAAGAGAAACACACAATCTCCTGGAAGAGAAAGCAGGAGGAACTCTTGAAGACAAGGGGGTAGGCAAAGAGTTCATGAAGAAAAGTCAAGTTACACAGGTAACACTTTTTTTTTTTTTTTTTTTTCAGAACGGGGATTGAACTCAGGCCCTTGCACTTGTCTGGGAAAGGCTTATTGCACTGAGTCATCTCCCTGGCCCCTGGAAACTCCTCTTATTGAGAAGTTTTTGCCCATCGAAAGAAATTACCAACAAAGTGAAGAGGCAACCCACAAATTAGGAAAAAATCTTAAGAAAGCACTCAGACAAAGGTCTGCTTTTTAGAATATATAAAGAACTAAAAATAGTGCTCCAAAATTTAAGGACCCAATCCAGAAATGGGCATCTGAGATGAATACACACTTCTCGGATGTTGAAATTAAAGGAGGGAATAAATGTATGAAAAAATGCTCCACATCACTAGCCATCCGTGAAATGCAAATTAAGACAATACTGTGATACCATCTCACCCCACAAAGAATAGCTATGATAAAGAAATCATCCAGCAACAAATGTTGGAGAGATGGGACTGTGGAGATGGCTCAGTATAGTAAATACTTCCCTGGCAAGTGCAAGGGCCTGAGTTCAATCCCCAGTTCTGGAAAAAATAAATGTTGGAGAGGCTGTGGGGAAAAAGGAACCCTTCTCCACTGCTGGTGGGAATGTAGACTGGTGCAACCGTTATGGAAATCAGTGTGGAGACGCCTTAGAAAAGTTGGACTGGAAATCCCATTCAAACCAACTATCCCCCTACTGGGAATTTTTCCAGAGGAACTGAAAATGTCATATCATAGTGATATATGTGTAGCTATGTTTATAGCAGCACAATTTGTGATAGCCAAACCTTGGAAACAAACAAGATGCCCATCACCTCAGGAATGGATGAAAAAGATGTGGTATTTTTATACAACTGAGTACTACTCAACTATAAAGAATGATAAACTCGAAGCCTTTATATATAAATGGATACCACTTGAAGATATACTCATAAGTGAAGTAAACCAGACTCACATTTGTAAATATCATATAGTCTCCCTAGTATAAGAACTCAAAGGAATAAATAAAAATAGAAAAGCATAACACAATTAAAAGAAAAGCGAGACATTGAGGATTAGTTAACAAAGAGAGGGCAAGGAGAAAAGCTAGGAAACATGACAGGGGCAAAGCCATACATTTATACACACAAGCTAAATAAAGTAATGATCCTGAGAACTATCAGCAGGTTGTTGAAACTATTAGTTATTTGATGGGATTCTCACCCTGACTAACTATATATGCTGATACCTGTGAACTGTGCGACTGCACTGAAGATAGCAATGTGTAATGTGGGGCCATGCTTGAAATGCCTGTCATTCTGGTCTTCTAAATACATACTGCTTGTCATGACATACCAATTATGGCCAGACTATATCTCAAGTAAAATTTTTTAAGAAAAGGATAATAAATGAGAAAAAGAGAAAAGAGGAAAAAATATGTCACAGGACTGTCCTGCTACAATATTGTATGTGGTTAGATTCCTAAATTTCCTTGTAAAAATATGTAACTGTTTATACATATTTTTTAAAAATTTTTAATTCTTTTTTCATATTCATTAGAGACTTAAAGTTTAACATATCAACATTTGATGAAAAATACATGCTCCATCTTATGCCTACAATGTTTGATATTCAGACAGATAGTAAGGTTAAACCCAACTGCATATGTTGTAGGGTAATAATAAGCTTATCTTTTGGAGGGTTAACAACCTGAGTTTGCTGACCAAAAATTAGAGAAAAAGAAGGGCTGCAAGGATAGCCAACAGTTTGGCCATAGTCTTTCAAAGTCAGTAAGAACTCAGGACATAAGGTAACCTATACTATAACATCATTTAACTCCACTGTGTCCCAAATTTCCTGATCAAGGAGATTATGGGACCACCGAGGAATGTGATTGATGATGTAGTGTGTACCTAAAGAGAGTCACATGGAGAGAAAACATTCTCTCAGGCTTTCATAGAAAGCAAATTGGTGAAGCAACGGCTGTGACTCATCCACATGGCTGACACTGTCAAAGGATCTACAAACTGCGATACAGGGTTTCAGGATAAGTCCTGAGGGGATTTGACTGAACTTGTCAGATACAAAAGTTACATTTATTGATTTATATGTCTTGATGTATCTTGGTCTTATCCATCCAGCAGAAAAGTGTAGAAATGAGGTATGAAAAGTGAAGACACGTTAATATGCAGAGTTGTGGAAGGCTCAGGTGAACCGATTCGAACATTGCCAGTCCTGTGGATAACCCACTAGTATTGTGGACTGCTGGACTATATTGGAATATTTTGCAGAATTCATGTACCTACAATATTTGGATGGCAATGGAATATCCATCTCTGACAAAACTGAACAAGAAAGGTGATATATATGAAGGACCATTTTGTATCTGTATATACAAAATAGTTAGGATAGATATACAGCTACTTTCTCTTAATTCAATGAGAATAAAGATTTGTACTAATAGTGTTTGGACAGGATATCATGTCTGCATCTTGAGCTATGAATAACTACTACAAAGGCAACAATATGCGATGTATTAATTGCTGTAACTCTCCTACCAACCTGTTTTGAAACTGTCTCATTGCGAATTTTTTCTCAATAAAATCAATAAAAATTATAAAAAAATTTTTCACCAATGAAAATTTAAAGTGTGAGTGAGAAGCCCCTTCAATCATTTCACCCTATCTTCTCTGGCATTTTGTGTGCCAGACTTTATGTCGAAGTTGAACAACTTGACTTGCGTAACTTCTGGTAAGCAGATTTGCACTTCCAGAGAGCAATGCCAGACATACAATAATTTTTCCAAGGGGGCCAATGGAAAAAACCTTTTTTAATAACTATAAACAACTTTTAGAAAGAAAGTATAACTTCATTGTTTTAAGAACTACTCAAGGGTGGGCATGATAGCGCAGTGGACTAAGCACCTGCTTAGGCAAGTGCAAGGACCAGGGCACCACATGTCATGCTGGCCTGACCCCTGGCCACACTGAGCCAGCCACCAAGTCCAGGCATGTTGGCCTAGCCTGTAATCCCAGCACTGTGGAGACTGAGAACAGGAGGATCACTATGAGACTGAGCTGTGTAGTGAGACCCTGTACTAAACACATGAAAAAAAATACTATTCAAAGTTGTAATTTGTTTGCAAATAAGCTTGAATGGAGAACAACTGATTATAAGGGGGTAAATAAGCCTCATCTTTTCAGTAGGCTAAAAATAAGAATTTTACTGGGTGTTATTTTACTAGTTATCAAATAATGATTATGTGAAGTCTGAAATTAAAACTTCAGTTTTTCTTAATTTAATGCAGCTTGCCTTTCAGTAATTATCTCTAATTTGCTTATTAGACATAGAAAGCCCCAATTTTAGTTGAAAGCTGACCATGTTTGGCATCAACTCTGTTACCTTTTGAAGAGTGAAAGAACACCGGGTCTCTTTTGAGTTATCATGTGTGTATTTTAAGTTCTAAATAATCATTTAGGTGGTTCTTGAAACAGCGAAGAAGCTTTTCGGAAATGCAGGACTTTGGGCCCAACCTTGATTTTCTAAACTAGAATCTGTGTTTTGGCAAAGTCTTAATGGAACTTAACCAGGCAGTTCTTTTGGGTAGGCAGCACCTAGACTGTCATCTGGCTCACAAATGCTTTGATCAACTGACTTATTACATAAATAAATGATTCCATAGGAGGTAGGTCATTAAGGAAACTTAGAACAAAAATTTAACTGTAAAATGTTCAATAAAAAATTCTATTTAGTGCATAAAACTTTGTATTTTCAGCTATGATAACCCCAATAGGAACAATGTTAATTTCCTAGGACAAGGACAAGTACTGAAAGGGGTCTGCTCAAGAATAAACAAGATTTCCTCCACAGGATCTGAGACAGATGCGGGGGTGAATAAATACACCCTTGGCGATTCTTAGAGGTATATCTAAGAATGATGCTGGGAATTTTCATAATTATGTTTGTAAGATCATTGAGCCACCTTGTTACCTCATTAAGATGACATTTTCTGACATTACTGGAGATAAATTTTTAAAATGGGTGACTTGATGATGATCAAACCTGTACATGAATCTTGTACCCTGTAGTGACCTGTGATTTGAAGTGACCCGCCCAACTCTCTGGCAGGATGCATACTCAGAGTTTCCTCTATGTGCGGAAACTGCATCCACACAGGTTGCCTCCCCCAGTTAGTTGGCATCTTCAGACACATAGTTGAGCTGTAGATGGAGCAGAGCACAGATGAGCGACAGAGCCCAGGCCAGGCTGGTCAGCACAGCACTCTGTAGCCCAGCTCTGGTGCAGTGTGTGCCAGAAAAGGATCTGGGCTGCTGAGCAAAGGCCAGGACCATGGCCAGTGTGTGAATTGGGCATGGAGAGGGTGCTCACCACTAAGCATCCTGCTTGTGGGCACCATCATCCTTGCAGACAGCAGCTTCAGCCAGTAATACTCAAAGAGCCATAATAATTCATCAGGCTGCATCACAGAGCCTAAGAAAGTCCTTGTGGTTAGGAACATGTGTTCTTTCTGTAAGAACAACTGGGATGACACAAAAAAAGTCTGTCTTAGTATGCTGATTTCTTAAAAAATTCTTTCTGGAGCCAGCAAGATAGCTCAGTAGTCTAAAGTGCCAGCTTAGGCAAGCTTAGGCAAGCTTAAAGACTGTGGTTCGATCCCATACCACATGCCATTGATGCCCTGACCCCAGGGTGGGTTGAGCCAGCCACACACACACACACACACACACACACACACACACACACACACACACAAATTATTTTCATAATAATGAATTAATTCTGTAGCAGTGGTTTTCCGAGACTCATACAGGGGAGGATGGTGAGTGGTTGGTCAATGGGCACAAAGTTATAATTAGATAGAAGAATGAATTCCAGGGTTCTGTGGCATGGTAGGATGACTGAGATAACAAAAATAAATGGCATATTTTAAAATAGTGAGGATAGGGTGTTTTCAATGTTTCATACCAAATAAATAATAAACATTTGAAGTGGTGCATATGCTAGTTATCCTTCTTTCTTCATTATACAGTGTACGTATGAAGAGAGTCATGATTTTGAAGCATGTAAATTTATACTTTTATTGTGTTAGTTTTTCAATTAAAAATAGATTGTTGTGAGAATCAAATCAAATAATTATATGAATCAGTTAGGACTTTTCTTAGGTTGGTTAACCAAAAATCATTAAAGTATTTATAGAGAAGAGCCAAAATTTTTCTGCTGAACATTAAGCAAAATAAAAATAAAATACACAGGGCATGTGGCCTAGATGCTATCAGTATATAGCTACAAGTAAAGTGAAATGTTTAATTTTGAATCTGATTTCCAAAATAAGATGTTTGAATATGTCATAACAACATTTTTATTTCATAAATATTTAGTTTTTATAGATATTCACATTTAAATGCTTTCATTTCAGGAACATCCTTGATATTCCAGTCATTACTATTCCAATTTTTCTAATGTGCAAAATAATTTACTTTTAGTTTCAGCTCTTGAGTATAACTAGAAATTATATATATAAATTATTGTAGCACTACAAAATGCAGTTAATCAGTGGAAAATTCTGTGTTGCAATTTCCTCTCTGTGACTGTGGTAGCAAAGGTACTTTTAGGAAGCCATTTATATTGGGCAATAAAATGCTCAGGATCAATGGATTGCTTTTCTTGGTTCATAGTTGGCCATGTACAGCTATGCATGGGCCATCTTGTTAGTGGTTCCCAATTTTTATATTTGGACTCTCCCGCATCAAGTGTCCTCTCCCCCAGGCAGCTCCAGGAGGAGCAGGGGGCTTAGGAGCTGCCCAGACAGGAACACATATGCTCACCGGAACTCCAGCATTGAAACTCATTGGTCTGTGTGACAGTACCGAGATGTGGTGCACTGAGGAGCCGATTTGTTCGTGAGGCTCCTTCCTCATGGGAGGGGCTTCACACAGCACTTGGCCCTCTTTCCCTTCTGCTTTCCACAGTGTGAGAACCCCACTTTCCTCCTTGCTGGAGAATGAAGAAAGGACACAATCTTGGAGGCAGCAAGCAGCCGTCCCCACACAAAGCCCGCCAGAACCAGGGCCTTGGTCCGCGCATGTCCTCCAGAAGCCTGAGACACTCCCTGCCTGACTTTTTTGGGGAAAACACATATGCTAACCAATAAAGGTATAAATAAAAAGATGTTAAATATAAAAGTGACTGGCTTTGCCAGGAGCATCCTTGAATACTTGGAGGAAAAATAAAACTCAAACCGTGTCTTGAACAATAAAGAGGACTTCCCAGATAGGTAAATAAAAGGGTAGGTTGTGAGACTGGCATGCACAGGTGTGAGGTCTCAACAGAGAACTATAAATAATGTCCTGTAAAAAGAAGTAAGCCTTATTTTAACTTTGCAGACAACGCACAGATAATATATCTGGAATTCTAGATATGGTTAATTTTGAAAGGAAAAAGGTACATTTCAAATTTTGATAAACCTAGTGGAAGAAGAAGCCCAGATTTGGACAGGGAATGGGAAAGATGAAAACTCTTGGGAGGAGATGGAGCTATAGGCAAAATCTCTCAGCTGTGAAGAATTTAGGGAATTTGAGTAGGGCAGATTCTTGCTCAGTTCCTTTCTCCTACATGACCTCATAAATACTGCTTGTTGTGTAAAAACAATACTAATTATGGTCATCATCATTATTACCCCCAAATCTGTAAGGTATTGGTGATATGCCAGCTGGGCCCACCACCACATCAGCTTCATTTTCCAAGAAAGTGGGATACAGACCATGCAGGTGAAAGGACCAGAGCTCAGCTCCCTGCACACACCCTCTGAGCCCTGCATGTGACTGGCTTCTCCTACTTACCTGCAATTATACCACAGCATGGCCCAATTGTTCAGTATCATCAAATAAAACATAAAACTTCTGCATTAATTTTACAGTATCTTGTTTCATGTTGTCATCACTTTTATGTATTTGTGTTCCTTTGGCAAAGTGGAGCAAATAAACTAAAAGCAGTTGAAAGGTGCCGTGCCTACAAGCGGATAGCTTGGGATTTGGCAGATACGTCTGTCATTCACAAACTGGAAGTAGCCTAGACTTGCAGATGTCCTGTAGTTGGAAGAGTAGAAGATTCTTTTAGCTATAAAGTCATATGTCCATGACTTTATTCCTTTACGTTGTCTAGTCCTGAATGAAAATGGCCAAAGTAAGTCTTGACAGAACTCTCCTGAGTAAGAGTGGGTATTTTGAAATATCAGGTAAGCTCCATGGACATTTTGCTCTAAAATAAAAGTATTCTGCACTTACCAGCTTACCTACAGAACAATAAGACATAGTTCTTCAACATCACTAGGCTTCTAGAAAATAACTTGATTAAAATAACAGCATTTTCATACATTTCATGTGTTTTCTAACAGATATAATTTAGACGTTGACTACTTAGATGGTTTTTAAATTTATGCCCTTTCGAAAGTTTTTTTTTTTTAAAAAAAAACTAATGCATGTGTGTTTGTTTGTGGAAGAGTGATTGATGCTCATTTTGGAAAAATTATATATATATATATATATATATATATATATCATGTCTTGTTCATTTTCAGTCTCTCTCCTCCCTCTTCTCTAACTCCCCACAACCTCATCCCAATTTCCAAGAGCCCACTTCTCGTTGTAAAAAGTTACTTTTCCATTTAAGATGCTTCACAGAAATCTGATGAAAATTCAGTAGAAATTATGATTTAAAATATTTTCAGGCAGAAGGTAAAAACACTGAATCAATGTTTTGCTATTTTTGTGCATTTTTACTGCAGGTATTATTTTGATTTTCAAGAAAAATCTTCAACAATAGAAAACCATAAAAATCATCTAAGCCTGAACTTTATAGATAACTAAGAGAGTGCTTTTCCCAGAAAAGGAAAGTTTCTCCTTTATCTGTAAGATTGGAACTCTGAGATTATAAAGACATTAAAGTTCATATTATAAAAGTTAGATTAGAGAAAATTTTCTATTCTCATTCTGAAATGGTCCAGTAAACATGGGCCATTTCATTGTAAGGTAAGCAGATTATTTATTTGAAAAATAACCTCATGGAATTTTGAATTGGTCTGATATGAGAAAGAATCAGTCCTTCAGGACAGCCTATGACATTAAAACTAAAACTGAGTGGTCCATTTACATGATCCAAAAATATTATATAATTTGAAAATGGAACTTTAGGTTTTATGCTATAACAAGTTCTAAAATGATGGTCTTGGAGAGTCATTTCTTTTCTTTCTATTTACAGTTTGCACATAACTTCCAGCTAACTGAACTCACAGTTATGTTATCCTGAGATGAAGACCTTGTTATCTAAATGTATGTAAGAAATTTACTAACATCAAAATGTCTTATCTCAGGGAAAACATTGCTTTTGTAACAAGAGTATCAGCAGATTTGATTTCTCATTGTTCTTCTTTACCGAAAGATGTGGGCCTACTTTAATGTCAAGAATGTACCTAATATCTCTTCAGATGAGTAGAATAGAATCCTTTATTTTCTAACAAAAGAGCATTCAACAATCCGGTTAATCTAGGTTTCCTTCTATAGTCCTCAGTCTATAAACTTGGCCAATTTTTAACACCATAAGTAAATGAAAGACTAAAAGCATTTTAACTCCTAAAACTGCTTTAAGCCAAGGAAAATAACACAAGTAGAAAGTGGAAAAATATAATTATTCAATGTTTTTTGTGTTTTGGGTTTGGAATGAAACTGGTCCCAATTCACTGAAGGAAACTCACACCTCTAAGTCTCTCTGCTTGTAGCCTGCTATTTGCAGCTCCACTTGTAGAATTAAGTTTTCTTATAATTTAACTTTTGGTTTATATTTATTACCTACCAATAAAGAATTGACAAGAATTTCTTTGTCTATCTACATTTTTATTTATGTCTATCTACATTTTTATTTATTCTGCCAGATTTAAAAATTCCCAGCAGCAGTGTGATATATCTGTCTGTCAATCGTCTATCTGTCCAGTTAATATCTGTAGAGTTGAGATAATAATACATGAAATCAAATGTTGATAAAAAACACACACTCTTATACTTGGTATATAAAAATGTTATGTTTAATATGCATGAAGTAAGAAGCCAATTTATACACATTTGTTCCTTAGGATTTAACTTCATTAGTCATAACATGGATCTACCTGGATTGAGTGTTCTATTACATTCTCCTGTGAGGAAACTAAACAAATATTTTCATAGTGCTTGTAGTAAATGAACTAATGGTCAGTTTAAGTTGGAATGCCCAACTGAATGGAGCCGGTGTGATTCTGGGTGTGGAAGACCCACATGAGGACTATTGCTAATGGCATAAAAGTACAGACAGAGAAGATTGCATGCTGTTCATTTTCTTGGAGAAGCTTGCCACAGCTGGCGTTTCTGATCAGAACTCAGCTATTCTCATTATCAGAGGAGCTTCGGTCCTTGCTATCCCAGGAAGAGCTCTGGTCTTTGTTTTTCATCTTTATTTTTAAAAATTGTAATTTAAATATTTGCTACAGGATCTCTCTATGCAGCTCAGATTAGTAGTGATCCTCCTGTTTCAATTTTCCAGTGCTGGGATTACAGTCATGCACCACCCTGCCCAGTTTCAGTGGTCATCTTGGAAAGGCTAGGGCAGGCCAGCATGGCAAGTGGTACTGGGGATTGACACCAGGTCCTTACACTTGCTAGACAGGCACTTAGCCCACTGAGCTATCTCCCCAGGTGTTGTTTCCTAGCTGTAATATAGATTATTGGCACAGGTCCTTCACCTCACCATTGCAGTATTTTTAGCTTCCACCTTTAGCCTTTGGGTCTTCCCAGCGCAGATCCTTGATATGCAGTTGCATGAGCCATTGCCATGGGATTCAGGACATTGGCTGGATTCTTCAGGTGCCTAGTATATTGACAGATCTCTTACACTCTTATGCATTTGAGTTTCTTGGTGAATAGTATATTATAAATCACACATCCTATGCTCAATGTATTCCCTTTCAAACCATTGGCTTCAACACTGATAGATGCTTAATGAGTTCAAATTGAAATAAGGAGTCCTGGTTAAAATAGGGAATTTGGGAACATGTGGTTATCTCCTGTTCCCACTAAAGTCCCAATAAAATTGCAGCAAGAGAAGTTTTTAAGAAAGTGTGTGGATTCAGAAAGACAGTGGGGGAAATTTTAGTAGGCAAATATTTATATTAATTTATGGAAGATAAAATATGACTAGTATGTCACTCAGAGCAAGATAAGTTATAAAAACAGTAATTTGGAACCCTTTGAAGTCACTGTACCAATGAAGTAAAATCATTTTGTTCCACAAAACCACCAAAGAACTCACCACATAGGGGCACAGTTTCCTTAGGGGGTATCTATAAAGAAGACCTGGCTTGAAATGCAATTTCAAATAGGTCTTTCTGACTGTCCTGCAAGGCACGGATAGGCCCTGTCAGAGACCACAGCCTTGTTCTATGGGGAACAATGTTAAAGACTTAGTGGCAACTGATACAAGAAAGGGAAGGTCAAGATGCCATGTTGGATAACATTAAGAAGCATGAGCCTACAAAAATTCTGCTCCTTACTAGACATAAGACCAACGCTTCCCAGACAAAAACTGGAAAATTTTAATTTGAATAGGTTGAATGATTAAGTTTAAAAAGTAAGATGTCAATATAAATATTCAGATATGCACACACACACACACACACACACACACACACATGCGTGTGCACACATGCACACACACCAGGAAAAGCCGGAGAACTGGCATCAGTGTCATCAATTAGTGTTCACTACAGTTACAGATTTAATATAAGATAGGTGGATAAGGCCCCCTATAGAGTCAGGTGTGAAAGAGTACAAAAGGTCCTTCTGAGACCTGGAGGATCCAGTCAAAGGTGGAAGACCTGGAGCTCACTGGAGTCCTGTTAGAATTCTGTACGGGGAATCTGAAGGGTCTACATTGAAAGGATGAAAAGTCTGAGCTTGAAGGCTGAGGACAGAAGTGCAAAGACAACAGTGAAGGGCAAGTAAGAATTTTTTCTTCTTCTCCTTTTGAGTCCATTCAATCTAGAAGCCTATTTGTGGTGCCACTCATGTCTAGGGTGAGGGTGGGTCTTCCCTCTTCAGGAAGTCCATCATTCAGTCATGTTCAGAACTATGCCAATCAGCTGTGCATTTCTTACTCAAGTTGACACAATATTTAACTATCACAATCTGTTTGATTTTCTGGTAGTAAATTCCATCCAATAATTCTTACTCTCTAATCATCTGAACCAGACACTTAGGGAAAGCCTCAAACTAGAATGTTCAACAAATTAATAATTAGAAAGAAGGGAGAAATTAAAGAAGGAAACAACTTACAAAGGAAGCAGTGAAACAAATTTAAGATAAATTAATTGCTGAATTATGTAATAGTCCTATTCAGTTTTTTTGAGGCACTTCCATGTTGTTTGCCTACATAGGTACTCCTTACATTCATGTCATAAAGGTGCAGTGTTGCAGTTTCTCCCTATCCTTAACAACACATTTTCTTTGGAAAATACCCATCCCAACAGGTGTAAGGTGATATTTCATTGTCATTTCTCTGATGGTTAGTGATGCATATCTTTCCATATTTGCACATCATTGAACACCTGTGTAATGAAAAAGAAAAATAGGCTGAAAATATTATAAACAAGATGTCTTAAAAAAAAGAAAAAAAAGCCATTAATAAATCTTACATAATTATATCTGAGCAACAGATTTGATGATAAAATAGATAATATTTCAACATTGTTAATCAGCTATTCTTGGTTTGGAAATATGTACTATATGTACTGTTGTATGTTGCTCTGTTTATTTCTTTGTTTCTGATTTTTGTTTTTGCTTTCCATTTGCTTTTAAAAATAAAATAAAATTTAAAAACAAGAACTTTAGTAAGATTGGAAGAGCAAGTCAAAAATATATTTTAGGAGACAAGAAAACTTAGAAAAAGATGATAAACAGTGTGAAATAGGAAAGACAATTAAAAATTGGACTAAGATGATGCAGAACTAAACACACATTTCTGAAAGAGAAAACTGAATAAAACAAACGAAAAAGGAGGAAATTATAAAAGAATGAATTAAAGCAGTGGTGGTGAATCTATGCTATGCATGCTGCAGTGGGCTGGGAATTTTGTTATCACCAAGATAACAAGGATTTCCAAGATTGAATGCAACATTGTTTTTTGTGATTAAATGAATCAATGCTCTACAAATGCCAATGTGAGATGTCTACCACTGTACATCATGTAAAGATGTGCGCATCATAGAGTCTTGCTGAGAGAGAAAGCTCCTAGGCAATTTTAGAGGGAACACATAACTCATACAAAAGAATTAGAATCAAAATGGCATTAGATGCTTTGCTAGGCAACAGAACTAATGGCTTCAAATAGCTAAGGAAAATTTTTTTTCAATCTCCAATTTTTTCTGACAGTGAAGATTAAGATGTTTATTTATCTTCTGCAAACTTTAAAAAGCCAACAAACAAACCAAAGATATTATCTTTTTTATCCTTTCAATAGGGAAAAGAAACTTGTCCTGAATGATATCTGGGGGAATTCATGTTCTCTGAAACCAAAGAATGAATTTTAGAAACAACCGAGGTTAAGAGCAGAATATATATACTGAGAGAAAGAAAGCTTCTGTCTAACAGAGGGAGAGAAAGGACCACAAGTGGGTTGTCAAGGACCCTTCCTTTTCTTGGAATTTTTGTAGAGCAAAACTACAAGATAAGCCAGGTCCAAAGTAGGAAACATGGGAACTTCCACATGAGGTGGGACAAAGCCATGGTCAACCAATAAGACTACAAGCATTATTACTCAGTTAAGTTGATTAAATAAAAATCTAATGGGGAAGCACGTCATGTAGTAATTAGGCCTGAATACAGAACAGGGGCTTATCATGTAGGGCTTTGGATCTTTCCAAGTTTGTTTACATCTGTTTAGAATATCAACCCCTGATGTCTATCCCTAGGGAGGTATAGTGCTTCATTTGTTTGATCATTTGCCCTGAGGTCTGGCCCACAGCAGAGGTCCCTGTCTTTTTCCCACAGTTGCACTTGTCTTCTATATTGGGTTCTTCGAGGGTCTAGCCCTGTCAACCTATAATATATCTGTCTAATTTAGCTGCCTATACCAATGTCTTGCTATGTACAGTAAAATATAGAACCTGGAAGCTGTCAGATGATTTGTTTTGGAAAGATAGTTGCAAAAGCTAATAATGCTAGGGATGAAATTTCTTGTCTTTGAGCTGAGAGAGAGAGAGAGAGAGAGAGAGAGAGAGAGAGAGAGAGAGAGAGAGATCTAGTCCTTAAGATGGTGTCACAAGCAAAAGAAGGATATATGATGAGCCTACAAAATATCCCTCATGAGACTCAAGTATTTACTGGATAGACATCTCTGTCCAAAGATAGGAAGATGCTGGCATCTTTCATAGAAGCCATCTTACATTGAAGCCCTACTGAGATTTTTTTTTTCCTCTCCTTTTTTTTTTTTTTTTATTTGAGAGAGAGAGAGAGAGAGAGAGAGAGAGAGAGAGAGAGAGAGAGAGAGTGTGGTGTGTGTGCG
>NW_004524720.1:5171548-5181794 GCF_000260255.1 Octodon degus | reverse complement strand
GGGCTGGCTGGCATGTGGTGCTGGGGGATTGAACCGCGGTCCCTGATGCTTTTCCAAGCTTGTTCTAGGTAGGTGCTTTAGACCACTGAGCCATCTCTCCAGCCCTTTTCCTCTCCTTATGGAGCCCATTAAATCCTTAGGCAGAGGAGGTGAGGGCTTTACCTAGTCCTTTGAAAACTCCTATCAGATCAGGATAGAATTGTCTTCACTACCAGGATTCCTTTAACCCCATTTAGTCACTTGATAACTCATTGAAGCTTGGTAATGGCACTTGAGAAACAATACTTCTTGCATTTATCCTCATGATATAAAGACAGAGACTTCTTTGCTAAGGAAAAAAACCCTTTAATAGTTTAAAAATGATTCAGGGTCATTTGATTTGAACTTTCCAAATTCAACTTTTTTTGTTCTACTTAGGCTATCAGACATGTCTAGGTTATCTGCATTTTGTTAGAAGAAAAAAGGAAGAAACTTCATGTAATTCCAAAGAAAAAGGGAGGAAGCTGTGTATTCCTTCTTTTTGGTACTGGGGATATGACTCAGTAACTTGAGTTTGCGAGGCAAGCAATGAGCTGTCTCTGTGTCCCTGTTCCTTGTAATTGGAGGTTTACCTCGTTTCTGCAAGGGGGAGGTTTTATGGAGATCAAGAGGTCTCTTGAAATAAGACATGGTGGAATCCACCATGGCAGATTATTCAAACCATGCATCAGTAACAAAAAGACAAGCTGCTGATGTTGATTAATACAAAATTTTGAGAAACAAATGGCTCTCTAGGGAAATAGCACAGAGGAAAATTTGATCATAAAAAGGAGTAAACTGGGGTAGGTGGCTGATAGGTTATGGCCCGAGTACAGGCTGCTAAATTATCATGACCATGTTCCAACCTGGATGAATCCCCAAAACAACAGCTTGTCTTCCCAATGACCACTTCCTCCTTTCCCAATGTATGTAGCCCTGGATACAACTTCCTTTTTACCTTTTCTGCACACAGAAGGGAGCCCCAATCAGCTCCTTGTGTGTCACTGAACCTGCCCCTCAAGCTCCACCCCTAGCAAAAGTCAATTAAGTTTTATCTTTCCTATCTTAAGCCAGAGGCTCCCCCTCCTCCCTTTCCTTAATTGTCTCTGTGTCTTCAGAGTTAATATATGCTCCACCTTCCTTTATTTCTGCTTCTCTGTTACATCACTGCTGAAAAACCTAACAGTAGCTACTCAGGCAGATTGCAAAGTTAATAACAGCGATTTTTTTTCCCTAAAGAGTGAAAAAGCTGAGGATATATCATGAAGTACCAAAGCATGTGGGTCATGCATTTTTGCCCCCAACCCACATGCTGGCAAATACAGTAAGCAGTTCCCAGCAGCAGAAGAAGTCACCTAGGTTCCCTAGCTTGGGGGGGGGGGTGAGGAGAGAGAGAGAGAGAGAGAGAGAGAGAGAGAGAGAGAGAGAGAGAGAATGTGCCCCCAAGGGCCTTACCTGCTCTTCTAGCTGAGCCAAATACATTACCAGATTTTGCACTTGGTTCTCCTTTTGGAGAGGTGTCCACATTCTTTCTGTCCTGTGAGAAGAGCAGACTTTGGTCAGGACAATTGAAAATGGTACCAAAGTTTTCCTAGAGGTAGAAAAAGAATCAAGTACCACAGAGCAAGCCTCCTCTTCCTTTTCCAAGGAACAAAAGAATTACACAGTACAATATGAGGGAAGGCCATCCACAGAAGACACAGCACATGGGCAAAACTCAATGTGGACAATCGTTTTATTGTAAGCAACAGAGTTAGATAGAAATATTGTAGGCAGTCAGACAGGGCTAGGCCCTCAGAAAACCCAATGTGGGTAGAACAGGCACCCTTGCTGTGGGTTAGACCACCAGACAAAAATCAAACATGTAGCCACATATTTTCCTAGGGGTGGGCATCAGGGATTGATATTCTAAATAGGTATCAATCACCTTAAAAGAGCCATGAAGAGTCATATAGGAAAAGCCCCTGTTCTGTGTTCATGCCCAGTTGCCACTTGACTTGCTTCCCCATTTGATCCTGATTTAATCAATTTTTCCTGAGCAATTATGCTTCTAATCTCATTGGTTGACAATAGCTTTATCCTACCTCATGCTCACCTTGCAAATTCCCATGTTTTCCACCTTAGATCCATCTCACCACATGGTTTTGCTCTATAAAAATCCCTAAAATAGACAGATTCCTGGGCAAACCACTCAGGTCTCCTTCTATCCTTGTCTTGGACAGAACTTTTCTTTCCCCCAGTAAATACATTCTGCTCTTAATATCTGTAGATCCTAAAATTTGTTCTTCAGTTTCAAAGAATGCAAACTCTTCCCAAATATCTTTCAGGTTGGGAGTGTCATTTCTCTATATCACTACCTCATAGCAATTTGCTATAAATAAAGGCACGAAAATAAGGAGATTAAGAAACAATTGTCAAATACACTATAGAGACCATTAGAATGGAAATCATGAGAAATACAGGGAGAAAGCCTCCTTATTGCCAGCAGGGTATGGGGAGGAAGCAAACTGAAAATGGAAGGTGGGTCAAGCAAGAATCCTTTCTGATAAAAATTTTTTGATTCACTTGACTTTCTTAAAATCTATGCTAACCTATTTATTTATTTATTTTAATTTTTTCAGAGTAAATGCCACAAAATATTTTTATTATTAAAAGAGCCAAATGATATAATTGGCAGATATTTAAAACATAAATATATGTGTACATTTAATATTAACATTTGGCAGAGTTAAAGAACTGACAATATGTTAAAACACTAAGACTATCTCAACAGATGCTAAAAATTGCAAAGTACAAAGCTATATTCTCTTGCTATAGTGTAATAAATAACCAATTTTTTAATTGTAGAATTTGAATTTCCTTTCCATCTACCATCACTGAATAAAACATTTTGTTCTATGGCAGTGAGAAATTAGTTGACTATTTTTTCTACCATGAAAACATGAGGAATACTCCTTGTTTTTAAAGCTGATGGGTGGTATTAAAGTCATTGAGCTCTAGATTTTGCTCTACAGAAAAATTTATTTTATAAAATACATTAGGTTAAATAGGTTTTGTCCTGAGAAAAAGGGATGTGGTCACTCCTGGTAGATTGTTGGATTCCACAGGATCGCATCAGCTGGTATAGGACCTTCATTGCATGCTGGCTCCTCCAGCCCCTGTAAAGAACTAAACATCATGGTTTTATGCCCAAGGGTAATTTGACATTGAGCATATCTCATCCAAAACTGCCTTGTAATAAAATACAGTTGTACTCTTTTATTGTTAATAATTTGTTAAACTTTAAATTGCTGGTTCATGGCAAAACCCATATTATTATATCCCATAGTTCTGTAGGTCTAGAATTTGGGTAGGAATCAACTGTCCCATTCTACACAAGGTTGACAAAGATGACTCAGTGGTCCTCGGGAAGCAGAGGGCCTACAGGGACCCATGATGGCATCATGAAGGCACAGTAAAGCCTTTGAGCTTACATGCCTGGACAAGGACAGCTGAAGAACTAGGTGAGTTGGACCTGCCAGTAGGGCACCTCCACATGGCCCCCCAATGTGGTCATCTCACAGCTGCTAGACAATGCATGTGCTGGGCCATGAAAGATTGAAGCAACATGGCCTTTTATAATCTAATACCCAGAATCACCTACTGGCACTTCTACTGTTTACTGGGCAAAGCATTCATCAGCCATCCCACAACAACAGAAAATGCACCCACCCTGTTGCTCCAGAGTGGGAACCTTGACTGCTTTGGTGCCATAATCTTAAACCACTTAAGCAACACTGACAGAGACTTATGATTGTGGGAGCACAGAGAATGCACTGAAAATCAAGAGCCTCTCAAATCCTGCAGCCTGCAAAGCCACTATAATTCATGTGAAATTTCTTATCCAGTTAAAATAACTCTATTCAGGACCAGGGATTTAGCTCAGTGGTGTGGTGCCTGCCTGGCAAAGGTGAGGTCGTGAGTTCAATTCCCAGACCCACTCACCCCCCAAAAAATAACGCTTTTGCTAGAGAAAGTAAAATAGTTTCATAGGGCTTAAATAAAATATCTCTTCCTCATTAGCTTTCTACTCTTTTATAACAAAAATCACACACTTAATAGTTCCAAACAAAAATTCATCTCAATTTTTCAGATAGTAAGTCCAACACAGGCCTGGCAGATTCAAAAGCTTCTTATCTGAAAGACAGTGTTCCTTTCTGCAGGCTTTAGAGAAGAATCTGTTTCCTTGCTCATCCAGGTTGTCCACACAATTTAGTTCTTTGAGGTTCTTTCCTCATTTTCTTGATGAGAATCATTCCTAACTTCAAAGGCTACTGTATTCTCTGGCTTATGGCTCCTCCCTTGTCTCTAAAGCTAGTGATGGCAGACTGGGTCCCTCCAAACCTCCCATCCCCTCCTCCTCTCTGACTTCAGCCAGGAAAGCACCATGCTGTTGACATATGCTAACCTATTTAATAAAATAAAAATAGAATAGAAAATAAAGTATGTCTTAGAGATAATTACGTGATACAATATAAAAAGTTATATACAATGGTGTGAACTTGATTATTTGTACAATTCTGATTACAAACCAAGCTAGAGGGCACGGGAAAATAGCTCAGTAGAATAAGTGCTTGCCTGGCAAGTGCAGGGTCCTGAGTTCAATTCCCAGTACCAAAAATAAATAAATAAATAAATAAATAAATACAACCAAGTTAGAGGAGGACTGAATCAAATTCAGTGTTTAGGTTCAATATAGAGCCTATGGAGAAATTTGATTAAGTTTTTCCCCAGTTCAGTTTGTGACTAGAATCACCGAGAGATCTGAGTTTGTAAACCAAGGCACCACTGCATACACACTATGATAAAAATGTGAATACTTAAATTTAAAAATTATTTATTATGATAAAAGCTTTATTGCTGTAAATACTCTTTACCATACTCCCCTCACTTTGAACACACTTATGCGATAGTTCTGGCCATTTTCTGAAGCAGTTCTTGAAGTCCTTTTGACTTTAGTTGCACTTTCATGCTGCTTCAATGTTCTGAATTCACTCAAAACCTTTGACTTCCACTTTTTTTTTTTTTTTTGACTTTTGGGAAGAACAAGAAGTCCCGCAATGCATGATCCAGTGAATCAGATGAATGAGAACACAATGTAATGTGGTCCCATTCTTGAGCCCATCTGTACCGTGGTTTGCACATTGTAAAGATACTCATGCAAAGGACTTCCAGAACTGCTTCAGAAATTGGCAAGGATGATGGGATAAATGTGTTCAAATCAAGGAAAGTATTTTTAAAGGCGATTAATGTCTTTACTGTAATACATTTTAAAAATATTAAGCATACCTCATGTATTTTGATAATATATTTTAAAAAGAACATTGTCAGCTTATAGAATGATAACTAATAGTATAGTGCTTAATTTAGTCCTTAGCAGTTTTGGCCATTCATTTTTCTTTTATGAGTTCCGCTTGATTTTTTGCTCACTTTTTAGAACATATTAATGATTTTCATATCAATTTGTTAAAACTATTTATGTAGTCCAAATGTCAATGTTGTATATAATGTTATATAAACCCATTCTCATTTAATCATTTAAATATTTTATTATGCTTTTGGGAGCATGGAAATATGAATATTTAAAGAATTAAATTGTACAAATTTTAGATACACGTAGGCCAAGCATACAGATTGGGGATGTGTATATTCTGTGGGTTGCCATTATCCCATGGACAACCTGTCCATGACTGTGCTTTAGATCAGTTTCTATTCAGAACATGAAAACATAAAGCATTAAAAATTTTAGGATATATGTAGATATTAAGAGAGAATATTATAGCTTTCTATTTCTATATTTTGGGGCCCAGCCAAATAGCTTAGCAGATTAAAGCACCTCCAAGCAGGTGCAGGGGCTGGGGATTCAATCCCCCAGCACGCTGTGCTGGCCCAACCCCAGGGACATCCTAAGATGACAACTGAGACTGGGTGTGGTGGCACACACCTGTAATCTCAGCTCTTGGGAGTCTGTAAACAGGAGGATCACTATGAGTTGGATCTAGTAGTGAGACCCTGAACACCCTGTAGACACTTCTCTAAAATACAAATAAATAAATAAATAAATAATCTATATCTGAAAACAAAGATGCAAAAGGTATTTTTTTTCCTTAAGGAACTAAGAGAAAAAAAGATTAACAATTAATGAAAAGACCACGCAAGGTGAAGAATAAAAATTTATTAAATGAAACCTTATTAAAATTTTAAACACTTAAAATGCCGAGCACAACAAAAAGGAGGAGACCAACTTGGTGGCACATGTCATAATCGTAATGTTCTGGTGGCTGAGGCAGGAAGATCAACATGAGTTTAGGGCCAGCCTGGGCTACCTAGAATTTGAGGCTAGCCTGAACCACATAGAGAGAACCTGTCAAAAAAAATAGAAAAGAAAAGAAAGAGTAAAGAAAAGGAAAGAAAAACATTATTATTATAAAACTGTGAAGTGTTAAAAAGAAAAATTATTAAAAGATATTTTCAAAAAAATTTATTAATACTTGTACAACACGGTGAAATAGAAATTTTTTATAAAAATAGATAATTAAAATCTACAAGATTGAATCTATAAGTAAATTTGGGGGAAAGAACATTTATTCCTTTAGATATCTTTTGTTTTCATCAATATCTTATGTATTATGTAGAGCTCTTTCCTTGTTTTATTAAATTTATTCTTAAATATACTGTTAGTTTTCTTTTTCTTTTTAGTGGTACTGGGGATTGAACCTAGGCCACATGCCCTTAGCTATACCCTAATGAAAATTTGCTTTACATTTTGAGACAGAATCTTGCTGAGTCACTAAGGTGTCTACCTGGGGCTTGAGCTCAGCATCTTCTTGCCTCAGCTTTGCACAGTGCTAGGATTACAGGAATGGAACTCAATTGTGTTTTGCTGTCTGTGACATTAGCTGGTGTGACTTATGAATCTCTTTTCACTGAGCAGACCAGAAGGGTCAGGAGGTCCACATCAGATTTCGCATGTGTCTGGGGCTAGTAGGGAGACGAGAGAGCCAGTGATGCTTCTTTCTCTGCATATTCTATTCTCATGAGCTGTTGGAAACTGAATCACAGCAGACTGGAAGTAGAAGGAGCCAGCCTGTGAGGCCTAGGCAGAGAATGGATAGGGTGTTGCCACATCCTACTGGTCAGGTCAAGTTACAAGGCTAGCTAAGGCTGAAGAGAAAGGAGCCAGGTGTTGCACATGGTGCTACACAAGCACCATGCTGGTAGGACAATGAGCTACATCCCCAGTCCAAGACTGAATGAACCACTATGCAAGAGTTGTGCTATTCATCTACAGAAGTGACAGGGATGCTTGACTGAAAGGTTTCTGTATAATTTACCCCAACAAACTTGATATTAAAAAATTCTAGAGCTGGGCACAGTGGTGTACACTTGTAATTCCAGCACTCAGGTAGCTGAGGCAGAGGATCATTGTGGGTTTGAAACCATCCTGGGCTACAAAGTGAGCTCAAGGCTACCCTGAACTACATAGCAAGACCATGTCTAAAAAGAGAAATCAAATAAAATCCTGAAAAAAAGCACACATGCACACACAAATCCACCCCAAACAATTATAATCTTTCAGGTAAAAAGAAGTAAAAGTACGTAACAAAATGTTATAAATTGAACAAAAATGTATATGAAAATAGAATCACTGTCACTCAGTGGAGTGCAGACAAGGTTTGCAGATTAGGTTAACATCCAAAATAAATTGGTACAATTAATCCTACTGATAGATAAAAGGAGAAAAATAAAAGCAGTATATCCAGAAAAGGTGTTGGAGAAAAACACTGATATCTTAACATTAAAAAAATTATACTTAGCAGAAACTTTAGTAGCAGAAACTAAAGAAAACAACTGTAATTAATATTAAACTGAATTATCAATCTCTCTAAAATTGGGAATAATCAATTATTTGAGTGAAGGTCCTTGTAAGTGCAGGAAATCAAAGAATAAAATAATATAGAACTAGAAAAGAATGATAAAACTGTCTCCACTCCCAAGAGACCTTCCTGTGACAGAGAGAATCATAAGAAATCTCCAAAGCGAGTACTAGAATTAATAAATGAATGTGGTCAAGTGGTAGATTATAAGCTCATAAACAAAAATAAATATGATTCTAAATATAAATACACTAAGATTTACTCTAAAGCTACAGTAAAGAAGACAATGTAGTACTGGGATAAGCATATTCAATTAGTTCAAAACAGGCAGAATGTGTAGTTTGTAAATAAGCTGATAAGCACAAGGTTGATTTTTCAGTAGAATCATTAAAACTAATTCTGTATTAAAGTAGTTCTTTCCAAAAATATTTCTAGGATAACTACAGATGAATTTAAGTATAGCTAGTACTTATACTATCAACAAAATTCATTTGACATAGAGTTTAGACCAAAACATGAGACAAAAATAATAAAGAATGTAGAAGAAAATACACAAGAATAGCTTTAAGACTTTAAAATTGGAAAATGTTGTGCTTATCATAAAAAGCAGCAAATAAAAGAATAAAAATGATACTATATCACATTAATGCACTACTGTTCATCAAAAAATATCAAATAAGGAAGCAAGTCCACACAGAAAATGACATTTTCAAAGCATATTTAACCCTCACACTCACAAAGCACTCCTCATAAATAGAGTAGAAAATCTTTATATCTCAAAAGAGTAAAAACTGGGGCTGAGAATATAGCTCAGGGGTGTAGTGCCTGCCGGGCAAGCATGAGCAAGATTGTGAGATTGATTTTTAGTACAAAATAAGTAAACAAATAAATAAATAACAACAATAAAACATGTGCAGATTGGAATGGGTATTTCACAGAGGAAGAAATATGACTATCAATAAGTACATGAAAAAGTGCACATTAGTATATAGTAGAATATGAATTAAAATCACAGGATGCTGACTGCCTATCTATTCAAATGGCTGGAATTGATGGCAGTGAAGGCAGCCCCAGTGGGAGCAAGAATGTATGGCAGGCAGTTGTGTAAAAGAGACACTACTTCCATAGAAATTGATTGTGCAGTTTCTCATAAAATTAGGTATACACCTACCTTATGACTTAGTAAATTGTTTTAGATATTAATTCTGGAGGAATAAAAAAGGACATTCACAAAAGTTCTCGTAAAGCATATTGATTTTATCACTACCCAGAATAGTCTCAAACTTGAAATATGCCAAATGTCATGAACAAGAATATGGAATTTAACACAATAATATTACTATATCCAACAGGATATTACTCCACAATCTTAGAGAGAAAAAACCTACTGATGTGGGCAATGATCTGAATGCATGTGAAAGATGGCACATGGAGAGAAAGGAGTTGACACTTTTATATCATGCTATGTCACTGTGTTGTATTTATAGGAAGCTTTAGAGGAGACAAAATTAATCATAGTGCAGAAAATCCAAACATGTACTGAGGGAGACAATGGTTTGGAATTAACTGGATGGAAGCAGATGAAACCTTCCATGGTGATGAGGAGCTTGTATTAGAATGGGTGTTTTCTACTTGAAGAGTTTTCCAAGAATGGCTATAAAAATATTCCTATTTTCTCATGCCCTTTCTAAAAATTGCTACCACCTTCTAGAACCAAATCTGATGAATTCACTTCCATTCAAGTTGGGAAAATTTAAGACTTTCAAGACCAGTTTATAGAAAAGTGAAGGTTGTTGATTGGCTCTTCTTTCTAGACAAGTTTCTCATTGGAACTAACCAGCCATACTGTGAGGAAACCCATGTGGAGAGACTCCAACAGTGGAGTCATCTGTGTGACAGATGAGAAAAGCAGCCTTAAGGTACCTCTGAACCCCACCATTAACTCTGACATCAGAAATCAGAGACAGACCACACATCTTTCCTCTCAGAATCTGTGACTATAAAAATAGAACATTTATGCCATTCTTAGAGTAATTTGTTACCCATAACAAGCAAGAATCATGTCATGGAATCCATTGTGTGTGTTTTTTTTTCAAAGTTTTATTGATAAACAGATAACAATGAAACAGTTTCAAATCTAATCGGAAGTACAGTTTCAACAAATAATACACTGCATATATTCTTCTCAGTGGTTAATTGCTGTACAAGAAGTGGATTAGTGATCCTATTTACAAACACCATTAGAACAAATCATTCTATTCATTAAGAGAATGCAACTATATATCTATCCTAACCACTTTGAATACACAGAT
>NW_004524720.1:5163335-5164353 GCF_000260255.1 Octodon degus | reverse complement strand
CCTGGGCTGGGACTGGTCCCGCCGGCGCAGGTTAGCAGGAAGCCCTCCGCACACTCACCGGACCTGGGCTAGGACTGGGTCTCCATTGTGTGTCTTTATGTCTGTGCTTAAAATCTTACTCTTTGACTTTATTAAGATAAATATGTGCATATTTCACTCCCTATATGTTCTGGCATATATTTTTCCAAACTCATGTTTATGGAATTAAAACAGCATTATCTATATAGGCTCATTATGTTGTATTCAAAATCATAAAAATAAAACAATTCAATATTTAGAACACTAAAATAGTTTGCCACTTTTTTTTATCACAGCAGCCTTTTGTTTAGATGATAAAAAGGTTTATTCTTTACAAACTAGGCTCATACTGCAGGCATGGTTGTTAAAAGGTAAACTGAGTATACTAATTTAAATATAGCAAAGGGTATTATGAAATGATTCATGCATGTAACTTGGTTGAGAAAATAACAGGACTATGGCAAATCATGAATTAGCTATAATAATATAATCATACCAAACAATTGTAATATCTCTGAATAAACACACCAGCAATGAATGGCACCTCCTAGTCCAAAGGCCATCCTGGTTTGCAAAGTTGTTCACTGTGGTATGAAGACACAGAACCTAGATAATTGCACATGTGCATAGCAATGTACAATTAAGTTATTTTCTACACTGTAGATTTTACTGCATTTTTTGTTATTGTGATGTAAGAAGTCAAACCTCGGATCTCATGCAATCAGGGCAAGTGCCATAGGGAAATTCTTAAATGCTTACTTTTAAATTAATCATATGAGTGCTATGCCTTTAAATTTATTTTATTCTATAATTTTTCTACAAAAATATGCAAAGTAAAGTACTAACTTTTACTACTTAACGAAGTTATCTCTTCTAAAGTGATTTAAAGACTTGTGAAGCAAACATCAGATTTTGGAACTCTAGCAATAGAAAGAGGTTTTCCCATATTCAATCACTAAAACATAAAGTAGAAATTCTACTGCATTTATATATTTTTCAA
>NW_004524720.1:5159585-5162005 GCF_000260255.1 Octodon degus | reverse complement strand
AGAATTAGAAAGGAACAAATATCTGTGATTTTTCTGGGGAGGAAGTGATCATCTTATTTCTATATTATTGCCAAAAAATGACATGACTCTAGCACATACTTAGAGACCTTTACTATATGCTACAGCATGTCAAGAACTTTACTTATATTATCTCAGTTCATCTTTTTTGGGGGGTAGGGTAGGATGAAGTACTGGGAATCAAACTCAGGACTTTGTGTTTCCGAGGAAGGCCAAATCACCAGCACTCCTCATTGAATCCTTTTTTTTTTCTTTTTAAAATAATTTTATTGAGAAACAAATAGCAATGAGAAAGTTTCAAATCTGATTAGTAGGACAGTTTCAATAATTAATAGATTGCATATTGTTGTCTTCTTTGTGGTTATTCATAGCACAAGATGCAGATATCATATCATGTCCACAAACACTATTAGTACAAATCTTTCTATTCATTGAATTAAGAGAAAGTAGCTGTATATCTATCCTAACTATTTTGATTATAGGGATACAGAATCTTTAAAATAATTTTCTGAGCTAAATCTTATCTGCATTTTACAGAGAAGTGAGAGGTTAGAGAAATTAAGAACTCTATTGAAAGTCACACAGATAGCCATGGGACCGGGGGCTACCAGGCATAGCTGGCCCATTCCACCTTAGCAGGCCTACTGGGAAGGAACCTTGCAACCAGAAGCCACAGGGCACAGCTGACCCATTGCACCTTGGCAGCCCTACCAAGAGGGAGCTGTGGAATAGGAAGTCAGTAGGCTGGCCCATTCCAAACTTTTGGCCCAGTCTGCCTAGAAGACTCTAAGTGTACAAAGTGAAGGTGGCCAGACAGAACTTAGTAGAACTAATTTAAATACAAATCCTGGGCTTAAAATATGCTTAGTTATACAGCTATAATATTTGCTCCTATGGCGTAAATTGCAATCCCATTAATTACAAAAAGTTTTTCAATTTCTAAATTTCACTAGCTGTCATTAGTACTGTTAATTGTTCCACTGCAAATAGGAAACCATATCTGTTTTAACCACATGTTTTCCCTTGGATACTAATACTGGGAGGTGTTTGGGTAGTAACTTCATCAAAGCCCTACATTGAAAGACAGAGGACAGTGCCAGACAGAAACCAATATCTCACTGCAATCAATACAGAAGGCAAAATCTTGGGACACACCCAAAACAAGAATCTCTGAGATAGGAGAGATACCAAGCCAAACCAAACAAAAAAACACCAAACAAACAGAAACAGACTCTTTACAAGGATGGTCTGACTACAGGATACAGCTACCTCATATCAAACTTTCACAGAAAGGTGTCATAGCAATCAAAATAGAATTCTTTTTAAAATAGAAAATGACAAAAAGAATTAGAAAAATGTATTCTCAGGCCTCGAGTTCAACCAAAACAAACCCAGGAGACATCAGTATAGAAGAAATTGGAAGCCACACACCTAAAATCTATGAATTAATAGCAACTAAAATAAAGAAATCAGATAACCAGAAAGAATGGTTATCATAAAGAAATGTGTAAATATCATATTGTCTCCTTAGTGTAAGAACCTGAAAGAAGAAATAAAACCTGAAAGGTATAATAGAAATACTAAAACAGAAAGAAACAGAACTTAAAAGTTAAACAATGAAGAGACAAGAAACAGGAAAAGATAAGAAAAAAGATAGAGGAAAAATATGTAAGTATATATCCAGGATGGCTGAAGTGATTATAGTAAAAATCTCCATCAGTTTTTTGAAAATAGCAGTTAATATGCAGAATTTTCACCTTGACTAATTTTGTATGCTGATATCTGTGATTTAAATAATTACTTTGAGAACAGCAATGTGTAAAACAAAAATAATGCTTCAATATCTGTCATCCTGCTCTTCTAAATGTGTATCATTTCTAATGTCATATCAATCATTACTACACACATTTAAAACAATTTTTTTAAAAAGAAAAGAGACCAGAACAAAAATTTAAGCTTTCTTGAAAGTAAGTGGTAATATGCAACTGTATGTTCAATCTTACATAACTATTTCTGTTAATCTGAGCAACAGGTTGATGATAAAAATAGATAATATATCAATCATTGTTATCAGCCATTCTTGGTTTGAAAATCTGAAATAATGTATTGTTGTATTTTGCTCTGTTTCTGTCTTTGTTTCTGATTTTTGTTCTTGCTTTTGCTTTTATTTGCAAAGTAAAATTGAATTAAATGAACAAACAAACAAAAAGTCACACAGACAATAAAGTAGAGAGATATAATTTGAATGCCTTTGGTTAAATAAATTCCAAGAAAAGGAAATGACTTGAGTGGGACCTTTCATACAGGACATGGTTTAGAGTAGGCATGGTGCAGGGAGATCAGTGCCACCTGAAAAGACCTTGAGTAATTCTGAAATGGAGAGAAGGGTTTAGAGTGCTGAA
>NW_004524720.1:5155737-5158385 GCF_000260255.1 Octodon degus | reverse complement strand
CTGACAAAAATGAGATTAGAAAAATAATGAAAACCTTCAATTAGCAATATAGCAAACAAATAGAATGTATGAAACAGATTCAAAGAGATCTACAGGAAATTAAAAGCTCAATCACAAATTGGCAAAACCATTTAAATGAAAGTGAAGATAGACTTTCAGACCTTGAAGACACTATTGCAGCTAGTAAAAAGGTAAGGAAAACTCTCTTAAAAAGAACTAGGATCCAGGAAGTAATAATTGAACATCTGCAGGATGATGCAAAGATAAACAACGTAAGACTAATAGGCATCACTGAGAAAGAGGGAGGCAACACAGACTTCATAAAAAGAATATGGGCAGAAGTAATAGCAGAAAACTTCCCCAATATGGCGAAACAACCTGATATTCAGGTAACTGAAGCATATAAACTCCAAATAATGTTAACCCCATTAAAATCACCCAGACATAGAATAGTCAAGATCCTAGAAATTCAGCCCAAGAACAATATACTAAAAGCTGCTAGAGAAGAGAAACAGATCACTTTTAAAGGAAAACCCAGCAAATTTCTCTTCACAAACCATTAAGTCAAGAAGAGCATGGGTAAAGTACTTCATGTCTTCCAAGGAAAAAAATTACAACCTAGACTGGTATACCTTGAAAAACTCTCTTTCAAGTTGAATGGAGAAATGAAATACTTCTATGACAAAGAATAACTAAAGAAATTCATGATGACCAAATCAACACTACACAGAAAACTAAAAGATATTCTAGAAAGGGATCAAAATTCCTGCAATTCCAAGACCAACAACAAAATAAACCCACCAAACATGTCAAACTATTAAACACAGAATAAAAGTAGGGAATAAACAATATGAAAATAACATGACAAACCTAAGTCAATACATATCAATTTTAACCACCAATGTATACGGACTCAATTCATCAATTAAAAGAAATAGATTGGTAGAGTGGATTCAGAAACAAAATTCAACAATATGCTGTTTACAAGAAACGCATTAACCAATAATCACTCAGACAAAGGTCTTCTTTCTAGAATATATAAAGAATTTTTTAAACATTATGGGCCCAAAATTTAAAGGTCCCATCCAGAAATGGGCATCAGAGATGAATGCACACTTCTCAGAAGAAGAAATACAAGAGGCAAATAAATACCTGAAAAAATGTTCCACAACACTGGCCATTCAAGAAGTGCAAGTTAAAACAATATTGAGATGTCATCTCAACCCAGAAAGAATGGTTATCATAAAGAAATCAGCGAATAATAAATACTGGAGAGGCTTCGAGGGAAAAGGAACCCTAGACTGGTACAACCACTATGGAAATCAGTGTGGAGACTTCAAAAAACTAGGACTAGTAACCCCATTCAATCCAGCTATATATTTTTCCCAGAAGAACTGAAAACATCATACCACAATGATATGTGTGCACCCATGTTTATAGCAGCACAATTTGTGGTAGCTAAATCTCAGAAACAACCGAAATTCCCATCATCTGATGAATGGATGAAAAAGATGTGGTATTTTTATATAATGAGGTATTACTCAGCTATAAAGAAAGACAAACTCAAAGAAATGAAATAAATCAGAAAAAGAATTAGAAAAATGTATTCTCAGGCCTCGAGTTCAACCAAAACAAACCCAGGAGACATCAGTATAGAAGAAATTGGAAGCCACACACCTAAAATCTATGAATTAATAGCAACTAAAATAAAGAAATCAGATAACCAGAAAGAATGGTTATCATAAAGAAATGTGTAAATATCATATTGTCTCCTTAGTGTAAGAACCTGAAAGAAGAAATAAAACCTGAAAGGTATAATAGAAATACTAAAACAGAAAGAAACAGAACTTAAAAGTTAAACAATGAAGAGACAAGAAACAGGAAAAGATAAGAAAAAAGATAGAGGAAAAATATGTAAGTATATATCCAGGATGGCTGAAGTGATTATAGTAAAAATCTCCATCAGTTTTTTGAAAATAGCAGTTAATATGCAGAATTTTCACCTTGACTAATTTTGTATGCTGATATCTGTGATTTAAATAATTACTTTGAGAACAGCAATGTGTAAAACAAAAATAATGCTTCAATATCTGTCATCCTGCTCTTCTAAATGTGTATCATTTCTAATGTCATATCAATCATTACTACACACATTTAAAACAATTTTTTTAAAAAGAAAAGAGACCAGAACAAAAATTTAAGCTTTCTTGAAAGTAAGTGGTAATATGCAACTGTATGTTCAATCTTACATAACTATTTCTGTTAATCTGAGCAACAGGTTGATGATAAAAATAGATAATATATCAATCATTGTTATCAGCCATTCTTGGTTTGAAAATCTGAAATAATGTATTGTTGTATTTTGCTCTGTTTCTGTCTTTGTTTCTGATTTTTGTTCTTGCTTTTGCTTTTATTTGCAAAGTAAAATTGAATTAAATGAACAAACAAACAAAAAGTCACACAGACAATAAAGTAGAGAGATATAATTTGAATGCCTTTGGTTAAATAAATTCCAAGAAAAGGAAATGACTTGAGTGGGACCTTTCATACAGGACATGGTTTAGAGTAGGCATGGTGCAGGGAGATCAGTGCCACCTGAAAAGACCTTGAGTAATTCTGAAATGGAGAGAAGGGTTTAGAGTGCTGAA
>NW_004524720.1:5140864-5155637 GCF_000260255.1 Octodon degus | reverse complement strand
CAACAGGAAAGATAAGAAAAGAGGATGAGAAATTCATGGTAGGGAAATTAGCAAGAAAGAATAAAAGGAGGAGGAAATAAATTAGGAAGAAAGAGAAGTGGAAAGAGAAGGAAAGATGGTAGGAATGACAGGAGAGAGGGAGAAAGGGAGGGAAAGCTAGAACAATTTTGGCAAGCAGTTTATGCAGGAAACAATGACAACGAACTGGGTTAGGCTGCAGGAGATCGTGGCTGTATTATAGTCACTGTTTCTTCCAGTATTGCCTACGAAAAAGCTTTGAAAATGGGTGAATATTAGAACTAATCAGAATTGAATTTTAAAGATTCACTTAAAGGGCTCTATGCAATGATTTTATTTTCAAAAGACAGATTTTAAACAACTATGTAGTACTTCAGATACGACTTTCACCTTGTTGATTTTTTTTTTCCTAAGCAATATCATTTTTTCCTACCAGATGAGTAAATTGTCCAGGTAAGCAGCCCCTTGTCAGGATGGGATCCACAGAAATATGTTTCTTTTTTATATTATCCGTCTGAGGTTCTGATTATGATTTTAAGTATTATAAGCACAATTTCTTCTCCAAACTTTTTAAAGCTGTGTTATTAACATATGCAATATTTTAATGCAAAAGATAATTGCAGAAGGTTTAGTCAATTTTCTCTTCACTGGGTCAGATAATCAACACTCACAAATTAAGAAAAGAGAGGTTTATTTTATTCAAGTTTCAGTCCACAGCCTTTTGACTCCAAGGCAGGATAGCATGGTAGGGGTACATGAAAGAGGAATGTGGCTCTTGTCACAGTGGCAGAGAAACAGTCAAATGAGGACCTAGGAGGGAGATGCAGCCTTTATACCCACAATGGTCCTCCTCTCTCTATCAGGCACCACCTCCTAACAGCAATCCAGTTACAAGCTACCATCATCCAGTCATGTTCAATGCTGTCACCTCTGAACCCATTAGGCTCTAGGGAGACACCTAGATATACACCATAACATTCCAACCCTGACCTCCAAAATAGTCATGTATATCTCTGAATCCAAGCTGTATTTAGTCCATTTCTAAAAGCTTGCCTAAGTCCTAAGAGTTCCACCATTGTTGAAATGTCTAACTTCAAAGTCTCTGAAACTTTGCAAATTTTTAACTGTGAGCATCTATAAAAATCAAAAAGAAAGCTAAAGATCGCCAACATACAAAGGGACAGCTTAAACATTTCCATTCACAAAGGTGGAAATAGGGGGGTGAAAACCAGTGAGGCCAAAGCAATACTGAAAGCCATCAGGACAAACATTTTATCCCGCAGTACTATGTCCAGCACCCAGGGAAATCTGTGTCTCTATGAGAACTCCAGATGGATTAGGTATTCCTACCATACAGAATTGTTAGTGTTTGTATCCCTGTTGGCTTCTTTTTTGGCCTGGATTTGCTCACTTCATTTTCTCAGCACATCTGTATTTCTGGTTTCTCCACATTTCTGAACTCATCCCTACCCTTTTGGCTTCTATCATAACTTTCCACACTGTCCTCTTAGAGCCACCTTTTTTTACCTCGAGAATCTTCTTCTGGATTCAGAATGGAAATCTCTGTGACCTCCTAAGTATTGTATTCTGCTTGCCTATAAAATCAGCACCATGGGGATGATGCTAGTGTCTGCTACTAACTCAAGCAGTAACCAAGCTCCCTTGTAGAAGTCTCCAAGTGCCTGGATAGTGTACATGATAGGCAAAATCACTTCATCAAGAACAATGCACTTGGGCTCTCTTCAGAAAGTAAAGACTTTTATTTTTGCAATTTTGAGCCTTGGGGTTGGGGGCAGAGTTTGGGACCCTCACATACTCTCAAGTACTTGCCTTCTTCTCCTTTGCTCCAGCTTCACAGGTCTCAACCTCATGAAATCTTCCTTTCTTGTGAAATTCAATACCTTTAAAATCACTAGGCTAGGTCATCTCCTCTTGATTTTCTATACATATCTGACTAAAAGCACCCAACAGTATCCATCCCACAGCTAAAACACTAGGTTACCTTTAAACTTCCTCTAACAAAAATATTTAGTCCACTGTCTTTAATCTCATTGTCTCCCTAAGTCTTAGGATGTGGGTAAAATGTAGACAGAATTTTTGCCAGAATGTAGCATGCATGGTCTGAACTGCAACTTCCAGGGGAGTCATTTCACTCTAACTGAAATATCTGGAGCCTTGACTAAAGCAGCTACATTTCTATCAGCATTATATTTTGAGCTTTGACCAGAATCTCCCTGTAAGAGTGACTTACACCATCCTAACACTACATTTCAGTATCCATGTCCAAACCTTTCCAAATTCTTCCCATGCGTCAGTTTCAAAGGCTTGTGAATCACATGGTCAATATATGGTGATAGCTATGATCCTTCTTCTCCAGTACCAAAATCTATTTTAATCACTTTTCTCCTAACTGGGACAAATACTCAACATCAGCAAACTAAACGAGGGAAAGATTTATTTTGACTTATGTTTCAGTCTATACTCTGCTAGCTCCAAGACAGGATGGCATAGAAGAGTGGAGGTGATCATAGGATGGTGATGGGAAAACAGCAAAAGTCAAGGGAGGAGCCAGGAAGGGAGACAGATGCTTCCATTGATCCACCTATTTGAACCAGGCCCTACATACAGTGCCTACAGTGCCTCTATGCCACCTTTCAATGGTCCCACCCACTATCTCACGAGCATCTACATATACACTGTTACAGGAGCCCTATAGCCTTCAGGCAGACATGCTGCCAGCGTGTGAGGCGGAGATGCCATTGTCCTTCATGAATGCTACCTCACATACAGGTAAAGACAAATCTGAATCATCTGAATTCTTTTCTGGTGAAAGTAAGCCTGGGAAACTTAGGAACTGTTACATTTCCTGTATTTCTAACAAGTCACCTGGTGGTGTACTTATGCTTATTGTTGTCTTCTTTCTACATAGTCCTCTTGAGTTCTTAATCCCTGGGAGTTCCTGATGTTCTAACATGATGTAACATGCCCTGGACCTTAGCTGGACATCTAGAAATGATACCTGCATTTACTTTTTGGATACTCATTATGGCTTCAATGTACACTGTGAAATTATCAAAAGAAGCATGCTTTCAGAATATTTTATCCAATGACATAATGGTTTTGATAGTCAAACATTAAATGATATTATGTTGAAGTTTATTGGAAATTTTCACTACATATTTTGTTCAAATAATTATATCATTATTTATTCTTACTATGATTAGTTTGTCTCTCCAAATATTTTTAAAATAATCAAAATTAAGTATAAATAAAAGCAGAGCAATTGAGAACAAAAAGATTGAGATAGTTTGAACAAGGCAAGAGATACTCCTAGGTAGTCAATATGGTATGTTTAATATAATTCACTACTGCATCCAGCTTCCAATTTTTGACTACAAAATGAAAATGAAAACATGTCATATAGCCTATATTCTACTTGTTGACAAATGAATGGATGTACCACTGTTTGATAACCATTTTTCATTAATTTAAGAATCAAAAATTTTTCCTTTAATTTTTTTTATTAACATGTATTAATTATACCTATTCATGGGAGGATATTTCTACACATGTGTAGAGCATGCCCTGATCAATTATGACCTCTGCTCTCCATAGCTTTGCCAATCTCTGGAAATCAGCCTTTCACATTCAGGTCAATTATCTTATTATTTTGGGTTCTACCTATGAGAGAAAACGGATGCTACTTTCTGTATTTGACTTATTCGACTTAATGTAATGTCCTCAAATTCATCCATTCTTCTGTGACAAATTTATTCTTTATAGCTCAATAATGCTCTATTTTAAATGTACACCTGTCATAGTTTCTTTTTCCAGTCATCTGTTGATGAGCTCTGAACAATGGCTCCATCAACACGGGTATGTAGATATCTCTTTTGTATATTGTCTTTATTTCCTTGGAATATATATTTAGAAATGTGACAGATGGATTATATTGTAGATCTAGATTTAGGTTTTTGAGGAAGCTCCATACTATTTACTGTAATGTTCATACTAATTCATATTCCCACCAAAAGTGCAGAAGAGTTCCTTTTTGCCTACCCCTCACCAGCATTTTAAACAAAAATTTTCTGTGTAGCTTAACAGAAAGATCTTTGAGTATCATTGTAGATAATGTTTTCTGAAATATTTATAATATTTTCAAATAATCTTTTGTTTTATTTTACATACTTTCATCTGAATGATAAAAATACCTCAGTGTGGGAAAAATGGGAAAGGCAGTGTTCTATAGACCTGATCTATCTTTTTGTATTACCCAACATGTAAGGCATCAGGCTGTAATTCACCAGGAGATGTGAATGGCAGTTGGTCTCTGAAGACTTGGATAGCTGACACCTCAGGAATGAGCTCAGTCTCTAAGTTTTAGAAGAGCCTCTTGAACAAGGACTTGGATGGACACAACAATCTCTCTCTTCAGAGACCAAAGACCTGTGGTCCAAGGAAAAGTAGCCTGTTCGTCCAGAGATTTGGTTGTGCCGAAGTAAAGGCTGGGCCACTTTATCCTCACCTAGTGGAACATGTGCTCTCTGTTCTCACAGGGCTCCACAAGACTACCCGCCCTAGGTGCCCTGTTCTCTCTCAGTCATCCACCACTGAGATGAGGAAGAAAATTCAGTAAGAATTTCTATCATCAAGGGCTCAAAAGACAAGAAATTCCAGGGAAGCTGTAAAGAACAAGGATCATTGCTGGTGGGAAGGTAATGAATGGAAATCAGTATGAAGATTCCTTAAATAACTAAAAATTGAAATTCCATTTGACCCAGAGATAGCTCTCCTGGGTATCTTCCTGTGAAACTTAAAGCCATCATATTATGGTGTTATGGTTTGTGTCTAAATGGCCCCCCATAGCCACAAATGGTCATAGGGCTTTTTCAGAGGTGGCTCAATCCTGAATGTGTGATGCTGGGATTAAGGGTGAGTGATTAGTAAATCACTGGGCTGATTGGTTTGACATAGTTCTGGCTAGGATTAAGGGTGCAAGCACTAGACCTACATTAGGACCAGCAGCCTGCATACATTATAGGGGACAGAAAAAGTCTTGTCTCCCCCTTTTCTTTCTTTTTTTTTTTTTTTTTTTTTTTTTTGCTTTTATTGTCTTCTGCTGCCATGAACAGTTGGTCCTCTTCCATGTGCCATCCTGCCTTAGAGACAGCTGACTATGGATTTAAACCTTTACAAACTGCAAATTGAATAAACCATTCCTCCTTTAACTTTGGGTCTCAGATATTGTTTTCTCAACAATGAGAGAAAAATAGCTAAGATATGTGGCGATGCATATATATACCCATGTTTATAGTAGTGCAAATCACAATAGCTAAATTATGGAAATGGTCTCAATTTCCATCAACAGATGAACAGATAAACACAATGTTGGCTACCTCTATACTTTTTCTATATATTTATATCTATATCTATTTATGGATATATATATATATATATATATATATATATATATATATATGGAGAGAGAGAGAAGTATTATTCAGCTATGAAGAAGATAAATTTAAACTATTGGCAGAAAAACATAGATCTTGAGATTATAATGTTAAGTGAAATAAATCAAACACAGAAGATTGAATAATACATGGTTTCTCTTATATGAGAAATTTAAAATATGATTAAAGAGGAAAACAAAAGGCTGATAAGAAACAGGAATATAGAGTTTTAGAGAAGAAGGGAATCAGGAATAGAGAACAGGGAAAGCTGGAGATCAACAGTCATCAAGGTAATGTATTTACGTTTATATTTGTACTTATTTTGAGATCGTTTTATATTCTCCCCAAAAATGAATGTAATCCCCATATATCACAGACATATATCAAATAAAAAAGAACATAAAAAGTTTTGGGAATTTGCCAAACTTAACACAATCTCTTTTTATAAGAGATGATTTACTCATGGTAACTACGTTTTCACAGGCCTATAATACGTATCTCAAAATTTAAAAAAAGTATTGATCAGATCTGGCTGATTCAAGTTTAGAGGTGGTTATCATGAAGCGGATGTTAGATAGAGTGATAATTTCTTCCAAAGAAAAAATTTTTTTGCCTCAGTACACAGGGTCTTGTATGTGTCATCTTAATTTGTCAAAGAAAAAAAAAAGAAAGGAATTTCATTCAAAAAGAAGCAAAGACCCTGAAAAATTTGAAGAAGGTGCCACAGATGGTTCCTTGGTTTCTGTTTCCTGTCCTAGTCAAGGCGGGTTTGCTCTGTCACAGCCTGATCACCAGGGAAGGAGCCTGTGAAAAGATCTGTCACCACCTCACTGCGCCTACTAGGGCAGCGAAGCAGCAGGCCCCGCCATCCAGTTTCACTGCTATCTACGCAATGTTCTGGCTGGAGCAGAACGAGTCTTCTCCCCCAGAAAGCTTGGACACTGCCTGTAAAATTAAAACATAGTTAAAAAAAAAAAAAAAAAAAGAACAAAAAAAAAACAAGCATAGTTTCTATTGGCTTTTTTGTGGGGGACTTTTTTTTAAAAAAAGATATTAGAGGGTGATTCGTACTGGACTGGTCTCTCTTTTTTATGCTAAATGAAGCATCTCAATTGAAAACAAAAACAAAAACAAAAATAAATAAAACAGGGGTACACAGCTATTCCAGGGTAGCTCTAAATCAGGATTCTCTTCCCTTTGCTGACTGCTTTTTCTCTTTCCCATGGTGCTGCCTGGCTCACCAACCCCAAACCAAAGGCTGATGCTGATTATTTAAATCTTTATCCATAGAGATTATTAAGATCTTCATGTGCCAAATTTTCAGGAAACAAATAGGTTTCATAAAGGCATATTAGTCTGTTTAGCTTCAGATAATGAAAACATGTTACTCTGGTAAGGATCATTGTGGCACCCGAGGCTCGAGCCCCCTCCCCAGGAATGTAGCTGAGGCCTGAGGTGCTGGAATGCAGCCCTGTGGCCAGGACTCTCCATGGGAGGTACTCAGATGCAGAAGGATAGCTTTCCGCTGGGCCCTGAAAGGTGAGAGTGGATACCTGAGCTTTGGGTAGGGCACCAGTCTCATTGAGTTGCTGGATCACAATGACACTGTGAGCTTCTGCCCTTGTTCTCCTTTGCTTGTATCCTACTGTGTCCTCACTGACCCCCAGGCACAGCGAACAGAGAATGTATCTGTGTACAACCCGGTCCTGTGCCAGGGGACTCTGCAGCCAGCTAGTGCTGTGCCTTGAGAGTAAGTCAGGCTTGGAGTGGAAAGCCTGACTGTTACCAGAGTGCACAGGACATCGGCACACACAGGTTCTACATCCGTGAAGAAGGGACTGGCGTACTAGGATCTCTGATTGTTTTATTTTGAGGCAGGCTCTCACTAAGTTACTAAGTTGCCCAGGCTAGGCTTTGACTTGTGATCTTCCTGCCTCAGCCTCCCAGAGTGTAAGCATGTACAACTGTGACTGCTTCATTGCCCTCTTTTGTGGGAACAGTGCCACTGAAAATCTTTTCTTTGGATTAATGTTATTTAAGAATACAAAACTCGAGGATGGAGTAGGGTACTGCTGGTCCTCAGGGCCTGTGAACTGGATCCATCTGCAGGACTGGCTTTGGTTTACCTGCTATCCCTGGGAGGTCGGCAGTGGAGGGAAAGGACTGCAGGCCCCTTCTGTGCCATGAGCTAGGTAGAAGCGCTGAGCAATGCACTCAGCTGACCTCTAAGAGTCAATTTCTCCTTCTGTGAAGAGGAAAATAACTACCTGAAGTACAGATTTCACAAGGTTAGCCCTTCAAAATGAATAGCTAATATGTGTAAATTACTTTGCAAATGTTAAGGCTATAGGAACTTAAGCAATATGTTATACTTTAAACACCATTTGATAGTGCTGACTATTTTCAAAGTATAGAAAATAAAACTGTAATATGTAAGAGAATAGAATGACCCAAAAGGAAATGCATAAAAATAGTAACAAACTACATTAGGTTGATTTAGACCCATAAGAAAAAAAAAAATATATATATATATATTGCTAACTCCAAACATCATATTATGTACTTTTCAGTAAAAGACACTATAAATCTTATATATTTTCTGTGTTGCCACACATAATTGTTCACAGATCTTAAATATTGGCTTCCATGGGGATTTTTGGCTTCCTACCCCCTCATTTTCTTTTTGGTCTATGTACAGTGTCTGCATTCCAGGAGCCAGGGCAGCAGGATCACCCACTGATAAGACAGGCACATTTGAGGCAGGATATAAATCAGACTGATCTCAACCTAAAATAAGCACTAACAGAGAATCAACCTTTAGCCTTTTGGACAATGACTGGATCCAGTTCACTCCATTTCCCTGTAAATTAATCCAAACTAATCTTAACGCATTAATTTCAGAAACTGTATACTGAGGCCTTTGCTCAGTTGCTCTTGCTGGAATTAAACCAAACCTCTTTGTGTTGGGGGAATGTTCATTTGGTAAGGTTCAGAGCAAAGAGCTCCAGGCTGCAGACCTCACACCAAGTGATTACACAAGTCAGACACGTGCATCAATCCCTCTACCACAGCCGTCCAAGCGGGCTGTTGGGTTTTGTCAGGCTGCTAAGTGCTGGCTTCAAATGCTATTTGTAAACTCAAATACACCCAGCATGTCTTTGGTGATACATTTGGACTTGCTTCTACAGGCCAAACATGTTTTTCCAAGTGTAATCTATATATTAGGAGCATTTTGCTCACTTTCCCTTCATGGCAGGATGAGCAGCACTGGTTGTAATGACAGTAGAAACAAGGGGAGACTTTATCTTCATTTCAGCACCCTACCAGATGTTAGGCATTACGAGAAGAGCCCTACAGAAATGACTAACAATCTCAGGAAAATCTGGCAAAATATATGTTATTATCTTCTTTTTATTGATAAAAAAACCTGTCAGCCAAGTTGAATCTGCGTCACAAAAGTCATCAAATCTCTGGCTCTATCTCTAAAACTGGTAGCAACTTCATGGATACTGAATAATCACAGAAAGTATACCTGACTTGCATGAATATTGGTAAATAATTCTACAAGTTTTCAGAGAAGATATAAGCTCCTGCTTACACAAGCATCTGCACTCTTCCTTGCTCTTTTGGTGTGAGCTGAGGCCTTTTTACATCATGCTGTGCTGATACTGAGTAATAAATGATGCTAGTGGTTGCTTAGTTGATTGAGTCTAGTTTTTAGTTCTAAATCAACTGACAAGCAAAGAGCTTTATGGTGTATACAGCTTCTACTTGTCCCAGGGAGTCAGTGGCCCTGCCTCTGTGGGCTGTCTTGTGGATGTGTTTGTGGAACCTGCCTCATTGTCATCAGAGCAGTCCATGGTGTTCCTCATGGTGGGAAGGTGTCTAGGCACTCTTAGTCTTGCAAACAAAAAGTACTAAGAAAAAATATAAAGGAGGACTCTACTTCTCAAGCCCTACATTCATTTGCCTGTTGGAAGGCACCAGAGGTAAGTGGAGCAGCTACTGTGTTGGTGTGTGATTTAAAATGCCCAGAACTTCTTAGGAACTGGTAGCTCAAATCATTGTCTGTTGATGGACAGCAGTCATACAATCACAACCTCCTTTAGGCAATGGTCATCATGCACTTAGGACAGGATGGACTGACCATCTGGTAAGGTTCAGATCTTACCAGTATCAGTTGGATTAATTTTTATTTAGGAGAGGAAATCAGGTAAATATAATAAAAGTATTGTCTATGACAAAATACTAATTATTGAAAGACAAATGCAGCCCTACCTCCCAATCTCCTTATGTATTCATCACCACAGTCTCCATTCTGTTCTTTAGGAAGCAACTCTGGGATTGTAAGGGTTGGGAAAGCCTGAGCTATCCAGAAGGTAGAAAAGAAAGTGATTGAAATTTCAAAAATTTTTGGAGACTTCCTCCTACACATACCTACTGGGACACTGAGGATTGGGGGGCTCATTCCAAAGTCACTTGCTGGACAAAGCGATAAGGCTTTTCTGTGAGCTATCAGAAAGATTCTTGAGCTAATAATCAACCTCATTTTGCGGGTAATTAATGCTGATATAGGCTGTTAATGTCACTGGGATAAGTCTGTTTGAATCCTCTGGGTCCTGTAGATTGTAGTGACAGATTTCAGGGCCAGAAATTGCAAAACTAAGGTGTAGAAAATCTTCTAATATGTAGGAAAGTAGGGACTGGGGAGGTGACTAAGTAGAATAAGCACTTCCCTGGCAAGCACAATGGTCTGAGTTCAAACCCCTGTTGAGCCAAAAAAAAAAAAAAAAAAGTAGGAAAGTAAAATTGGGAAAAATACATAATATGAGAGATACAGAGACAAAATGTGGAATTAACACATAACACTGATACTTCTAAAAGGAAATTAAAAGAAATAGAATAGAAACATTCCTTAAATACCAAAGCAAAAATAGTAACAAAGGCTTATGGCTTGTAAGATTTTCTTGAATGGAAAAAATGTACCACATTAGAAAAATTATGTTCCCATATAAATATATTTAAAAGCTCATAAAAGTTTATGCCTTCTAATTTAAGAATTTCTAACAAACTAAAGATAAAAGGATTCTATTACATTAATGAAAATCTGTCATTCTTTTTATTTAAAATGCCTTAAATCAGATATAATTGTATTTACTATTTACAATATGCTACAGCCATCATAAAACAAGAAATGATTAATTGAAAGAATGTGTAAAACATTAAAATGACTGGAATAGAAATAGAAAATTATCCTTCAACAGTAATTTTGTTTCCTTTTTTAAATGAGGCTAAATTATTAGTTTGATCTTTTTATCAAATATCTAAATATGTTGTTATGAAAAATCAAAATTTATTTTTCAGGTGTCATTAGTCCTTAAATTTAAATGCCTTCAAAGTCAAGTAAAATCATTTAAAATGAGGTAATAATTAATGAGGTTTATGTTAAACCATAGAAGCATCACTTATGAGACTGTATTGCTATTAAAAAATGTTATCAATTCTTTCTTTATTAGATCTTTTTTTCTTGCTCTTTGTCGGTATCTTATGCTTTTCTTTTTGTCGGTAGACTTTTCCATGAGAAAGATGATTCTTAAGTTTATGAAATGTTACTGCGTGTCACCTACCACAACTCAGTCAAGCCCTTCTATCTACATGTGTGTGATTCAGTCTCCTTGGTTCTCTTGCTTTACTTTATGTTTTAAAAAATTTATGTATGTGGTACAGGGTCTCACTACGCAGCACGGGCTCGTAGTGCTCTTTCTGTCTCAGCCTCTCCAGCGCAGGGATTACAGGCGTGGGTCACCACATCCTGACTCTGTTACCCATGAGCGGCTTGCGCATCATACTGCTGCTCTTTCTTCCTGCCCTCTCAATTATCCATAGTTTAAATTTTGCCCATTTATTCATCTTCTAGATTTTGAGTAGCACAAAGATAAAAGACAAGTCCATTTATTATAAAACTTTTTGTGTTTTGTTTTAAAAATTGATGAAAGATTTAAGATATTAATTGAGGAGAGCCACATGACAATTATTAATTATGTTCAATCAGCTCTTAATTATTTATGTCAACACCTTGCCTTCATGAATATTGAGAGATAGTAAAACAAGCCACTCAAGTTTTGATACGACCCTGTGAAGCAAGTTATAATTCTAAGTGAAGACGCTAAATGAATTCAGAAGGAACCACAGTGGGATGTAGAAAGCTTTAGGCAGTGTTCACATCCACTCTGGCTTCCTTTACCTTCTTCTGGCACAAGCAGGCATGCACTCTTCATTACAGTAAGAGAGATTTCTACTGTAAATATGGTTTTCTTGGATTTTGTATGTATATTAATCAGCAGCAGATTTTAGACAGTACTACCACAGTGTAAGACCAGTCTGAAAATTTGCTCAATTTTTCTTTGATCTAAACTCAAGCAAGACAAAAATTTAAATGGCCAGGCAAATGTAAATTATGAAATGTATAATGCCTTTACAGGGCAGTTGAGCTAGCTCAGCAGGCTAGGTGCCTGCTTAGATAAGCACAAGGACTGGGATTCAATCCCCAGTACTGAATGCCATGCCAGCCCCACCCTTGAGCGTGCTGAGTGGGCCACCAAGACTGGGTATGGTGGTGCATGCCTGTAATCCCAGCACTGGGGAGATTGAAAGCAGGAGGATCACTAGGAGTCTGAGCTACATGGTGCGACACTGTACCGAACACATAAATAATGATAATGATAACAATAATAACAATAACAATAACAACAATGGTAGCAATGTGCCTATTCAGTATTTTTCTATTTTGGCCATGTTCTTTAAGTTGGTTAAGCTTAATTATTCTTCTTTGCATATCCTACCTTTTCCAGCCTTCTCTCTGCAGTTGTCACAGGCACAATACCAAGAGAGATTTCTGAAATGTGCTAGCAAAGGACATGTGTGGACTGTCTTGTCTGAATCCTGAACCAGATGTGTATTTTCCACTGAGAGGGGTATTTTCAGTGTTTCCTCAGTGGTAATTGTGGCTGGTGGTGGTTTTGTTCTTAGTCATCTCTGTTAATTTATTTTTCATAGTTTTTGCAGAAAAAAATTAATGTGAATCAGAGGAAGACTTATGAGACTTTTATGTTGATAGATATAGAATTAACCATATATGTTAGCCATCTGAAATATAAATGTCTAAAGTTAATCATAACTGCGCTCAAAGTGATCATTAGTTTTAAGCCTAAGCTTTCTAAATGGAAAGTGTACATATTATCTCTTCATCAAAACGATGGATTACTAGCATTCAATTATGTGCCATTGAGTTTTGTTTAAATTTAATGTTTCACAAATAATTTAAACACTTGCAAATTATATAAAATCAATTTTAAGCCCTCATTTGTAAATGAGATACAGAACTAATTTTTCTACTTTTTGAGGCATTGTCAGTGCTATGTTATTGCAAACAAAATTAATTTTGTATTAGTTTAACCTAATTCCATTTGAAAAACTAAAGAACTGAAAGCTATTCAAGTCAAATTTTGTTTTTTTGCCTCTCAGAAATCTGGTAAGCCTTACATGTTTTCATATCCTTGAGATTATTTTGGAGCCATTCTGCCTTCTATACAAGGATTAGTGTGTGTAACCAGATAAGCCTTGAAATTGGCATAATATTTAAATGTTTACAACTACCATATGAGCATAATTAGTACATTGGATAGGGCCAGGGATATAGCTCAGCAGCATAGCACTTGCCAAGTGCAAGGTCCTAAGTTCGATTCCCAGTACCACCTCCCCGCCCCATAAAAGAATACACTAGATAAACGCTGTTACTGAGCAATACTAGAACAAAAATTTAATATTTGAAAACTTTTAATGGAAAGTTGAAAATTAAAAAAAATTAAGACTCAGAACTGAGGCTATCTCTATAGAATTTCATCTGCTATTACATACCCTACTTACAACTAATTTTATATGAAGCAATCTTTCATATTGTGGTAAACTCAATACATTATGAAATACAGGTATGTGTGATGAGTGTGTAATTATGACACACATTACTAGAAATAACGTAAGAGCAACTTTTTATAGTTTCTGCGCCCTAGGGGCATCTCAGAGAGCATTATTTAAAAATCTCATATTCTACATGGGTATTGATGAAACAAAACTTTTAAGTGAATTTCAATATGAAAATTTGAGTTCTTTCTATCAGGTATTAGTTACTGGGACAAATTTTTAGGTTTAGAGTATGTAAACTGCAAAAAGTTCTAGAAACTGCAAAAAGAAATTTTGGAAGTAACTTTAAAAACCATCGTACCATATCTGGGAAAAAGAATACTCCATCGAAACATTTTATTCTAAATGAAAAACAAGGTAGGTTTTGTGGTCAGCCTTACTGCTTTAGTCAAATTTCATAATTTAACGTCCCTTTAGCTAAAAGAAACTTATTGTTACACTAGCTTTTAACTGTGTGGTTAGCCTGATGAATTCTTTGAAAGGACTAATTGAAATAATAGATTTGGTATCTTTCTTACACTTTGTTATTTCTACCTAAAGTGATCTATTTTGTCTTAATGTGTATTTCTCACTTAAAGTTATTTTCATGACCTTCACCCCCGCATAAATAGTACTATACCTCCTATAAGTGAAAATGGGTATGTAAAAAATGCTTTAATAGCTTGCTGAGCCCACTTTAATAGATACTGGTAATTACATAACTACATCAATTCTAAATCACTTATATGAAATCCACAGAAAATTTCCTCATTTTGTTTTGTGATAAATTGCTAAATTCTCCCAAATTGTTAGTGCATTGCTTGACACATAAAATACAAATATATGATAAATAATACAAATATATGATAAATAATGAAATATCCCTGCTCCATTCTAAATATGTCAACAAAGTTATATATTTCTACAGAGCAAAGTCCAGGTGACTCTCATACTTATTCATCACCTGCTAGGAACCCAATGCAACAGCCTCTGCCGAAGTGAGCAAGGCTGAGCTTGCATCTCTGCTCTGAAGAAGCTCTCGGTCTTTAGGAAGGAGGCTTCCTTTAGCCAACCATTTATTCCATAAGAATGATAACAACAATGACAACAACAGAAATAGAAGCAGCAGTAATGCTTTATTTTTCCCCACTTCACTTCTTATTCCTATGATAAATCCATTTTTGAAACAGGTGTGCCTATTTCACACTTGTGTATACACCGGTGTGAGTGTGTGTGTGTGTGTGTGTGTGTGTGTGTGTGTGTGATATCCAATAAGCTAGTCTTCAGGTAAAATTTCCAGGATCTGGACCTGGGGAGATAGCTCAGTAGAATAAGTGCGAATA
>NW_004524720.1:5131012-5131684 GCF_000260255.1 Octodon degus | reverse complement strand
GAAGATATAGTATTAAGGGAGGAAATATAGTTGGGAAGAGACTACACAGTGCTGAGGAATTTAAAAGTTTAGATTTTGCTGGTAGTCCCTGGAAAGATAACTCTTGAATAATGATCTGAAGGCAATGGAGTAAGCTAGGAGTCTGGATACTGATGGAAGGGCCTTCCCAGGGTGAGATAGTGTGTGGCCAGGGCCTGCGGCAGGCACATCCCGGGAAGGTGGAAAGGACAAGATGAATCCCGGTGTGGTCAAAGGTAAACAGAGTCAGCTAGAGACAAATAAAGAAAATGGTCAGAAACGAATATCAGTTAGCCTTCAGAGGACCTCTTGGTATGTAGTAGCCTTCTGTGGCTTCTCCCTTAGAGGAAAACCTACTTTTTGTTCAACACAATAACGACCAAATATTTAGGCTTTTATAGAACAGGTACTTTCTGTCACAAATGCTCAACCCTGCTACTGTACAAAAGGAGGCACAGACAATACATGAGTGAATGTGGCTGTGTTCCAATAAAATTTGATTTATAACAATAAGAGGAGAGAAGATGATAGGAGCAAGACGGTGAATCAAGAAGCCACAGGCCGGGCTGGAGAGATGGCTCAGTGGTCTAAAGCACCTACTTAGAACAAGCTTAGCAAAAGCATCAGGGACCGCGGTTCAATCCCCCAGCACCA
>NW_004524720.1:5129245-5130912 GCF_000260255.1 Octodon degus | reverse complement strand
TTATATATATCCCAGGATCTGGCTCCCAGTTCTTTTGGAACAAACCAGGGTTGGTGCTGGGAGGTCTTGAGCAAGTAACCTGAATCCACATTTCTGTTTTGTAAGCTGTGAGGATTTCTTTAATAATCATCCCAAAATCCTACTTTGTAGATCTACTTGAATTATGCACTGTAGAAGACTTTGGATCAGTCTCTAATGGACTTTTACAGCAATCACTTAGAGAGGAGAGGGCATTGTGGACTAAGCTAACCACTACTCTGAGAGCAGCAGATAGAGTTTCAGCTCTATCTTTCAGTGCAAAGCAAAACAAATTGTGTCTTCTTAGCACCCCTATCATGCCAAACAGAAAATAAATTACTCAGCCATTTCTGTCAAGTCTTTCTTTCAAGGTTTTCCTTGAAAGAACCAAAGTAATTGTAAATGAAATTCATAAAGAAGGGGAGACACAGTTAGTAGGTGGCTATACATCAGCATGTGGGCAGGATTTAGCTGAGCCCCTTTCTCCTATTGAAGATCTGATCAGACGCCTTGACAGCTGGAGTTTACATGATTGTTGTACAATAAAACAGGACCACAGACACCTTTTGCTGTGTTCCAAATGTGAAGTGCAATTTTGAATACTTCTTCTCCTTTATAAAAATATATGCTCTTCATAAACAGAGGTGATGGATACACTTTAGAAGTGGCTGTGTTCCTACAGAATTCAATGTGGATAAAAAAACTAAGGAGAAATTAAACCTATGATATGTAATTAAAAAAGAAAAGAAAAACCCATTGAAGTTTAATGACTGGGTTGTGAGAGAAACCACACACAACATGGTTGGCCCTCTGAGGTCTGAGGTAAATGGATTGCAGGATGCATAGTTGGAACTCAGCTGTGAATTCTGTGATATTTTGAGAAAAAAGGGTTGCACATTGCTTTGTTGGAGCTGTCTCAGAAATCCTGACAAACCTGACCATTTCAAATGCCAAACACAGCATCAGAAAGCACAGCAAACAAAAAAGTTGTACTATCCAAATTATGTAATGTAATGCACTCAAAGGCCTCGATAAGATTTTATTTTACTCTTCTATGTTAGAGTCTTCTTTTCTGGATGAATGAAAAGAGACACCTCAAAACACTTCCTCCATTTATGTGGTTGTGATGAAATAATTTTGGATTTTGGTGAACATGTGAGAAAACCAGATAATTGAAGTTTAAAATTAATAACTTGAAACTCAGTTTTTATTTTTCCTGAACTCCTTAACGCACTCACACCATAGTAGAATCCCTTAATCAAAGAGGCATGTATAACTTAAGGATATAGAAGTAATTAGCTAATTATTTCATCCCCCATAATAACATGAACACTGTTTCACAATTATTCATTTACTGGCCGAGTAGGATTTCCTGCCGTGTTCCGGGAGCCCCCAGACCCAGTCCTAGCCCAGGTCCGGTGAGTGTGCAGAGAGTTTCCTGCTACCGTGCGCCGCCGGGACCAGTCCCAGCCCAGGCGCAGCGTGGGCAGGACCCTCTCCCAGGCCCTCGGGCCGCCCCCACCACTCCGCAGTGCCTCCCCCACACCGCCCGCCGAGTACAATTTTCTGCCCTGTTCCGGGAGCCCCCAGACCCAGTCCTAGCCCAGGTCCGGTGAGTGTGCGGAGAGTTTCCTGCTACCCTGCGCCGG